>NC_136489.1:85250187-85257687 GCF_053919585.1 Euprymna scolopes
TAGAATCGTTATTGTATTACCTATGCAATATTGAATTATTCAATATCAATCATTATCATACAGAAGCAGAAATCAGATAAAACAAAAAAAGTGAAGATATTTATTGTTTATTTATATCACATGCTTGTTTTTATCCCGGAACGGATATGCATAACGCATGAATCTTGGAAATAATGTTATTCCAACTCCAACGCGTTTCCGTAATATGAAGCGGAACATTTAAGCGATGAATTCTCCATTATCCTAATCGAATTGAAAAATCATACATAAACGTACAAAATCAATGTACATTTCAACATTACTGAAAAGGGCGGACGAACATATTTTTCAATTATTTTAATTTATAATTGATTTAAACGGTTTATCCTCCACCGAACAATGTCGAGTAGGATTTCTTATTCATCAGCGCAAATTAAAGCTTAAGTAAGTAGTTTTATTCCATATTTTAAATGGTGTATTACGTGGTATAATAGGAAAGTAGTTGCTGGTCAGTTTTAATGCATCTAATACCAAGCTCCTACTTTTACATCATCACCGCTCTGGTATGAGTTAAACTGAATGGTTCGCGTCTTTAGGAGGGGGCATGTTTTGACAAGATCTCTGGACTTGACTGTTACTTCTGATCTGAAATGGAACACATATATAGAATACGTTGTAAAGGTCGCTGGAAATATTATAGGGTATTTCTACTGCTCCAGTAAATATCTCACTCCTAATGCAATTCTCTAGCTATATAAAATCAAGGTAGTCGAATGATGGATAACTGTTGCCTCATTGTGGTAGGAGCTGCTCAAACTCTTATCCTGCCGGACAGATTTCAAAATAGACTTCGTAGCTAAGTGGGGATGCTCTTTTTTCTTCCCAACAACCTCTTTCTCACAGAAGAGACGTTGAAAGTCTATCTCGTCTTCAATATATGGTTCTCTTTCGCCAAACTTTTCCGAAAACCAATCATCTAGCAAAAACCACTATTAATAGTTTCCCCCACTTATTATCTGTGCATAAACCTTAACGTAGATTCCATGAGCAAAGTTTCCTTCTTAGAACCACGCCTGTGGAACTCTCTTCCGTTTGGCGGCTTTCCAGATGACAACAATTTGATTGTTTTCAAGTCCAACGTAAACAAGATTTGATGAACCGTCTCGCTCAGCAACCCAATTTACAAAATTTCCACAACGGCTATTACGCTAAAATCACATTGACTTATGTACACCCATTAACCACTATCCTCTTGTGGCCTCCGTGCTTTGATAAATGGCGACTTCTATGTAAAGAAAAATACTATCATGTTCACTACCAGTTGTTTGAATAGCGATTTGGGAAATACTTATTCTGCGAGATCACAAGTGGAATCAGTCGTCCCAATGATTATATCGTACAAAATAGTACCATATACATTTAAGTTATCTAACATCCTGAATACGGTGTTTATATGGTTGTATTCATAGTTTATAATCAATTGTACTTTTGACTCTGTAACGTCATTCGTTACAGAACCACCCGTTGATGCCAATGTCAACCAATGACATTGAAAAACATGTTTTAAATTGTTGTTATTAACGTTTGACTACAGACAATATAACGTTGAAACAGAAACACATTTATACAATTCTGGGTCATTTTTAAATCTATAGCTGTGAAATTTCTATATTGTAATTTTAAGGATACAGACTAAAAAAACTTTCTTCGCATATATATATATATATATATATATATATATATACATATATATATATATATATATATATATATATATATATATATATGTGTGTGTGTGTGTATGCGGAGAAAGAGACAAAACGCAAAGAGAAGTCCCATACTTCGCCAATAGCTCAACATAAAGCTGATTGAGAAATAAACTTAAATATTTAAAAGTATAAAATGCAAATACTTTAAAGCTCAAGTAAATAATAAAGAAACGGAAAAAAGGAAAAATGGTGGATTATAAAAATGAAAGAAGGGAGAGTAGGATCGGAAGGATCGCAGAGAATAAAGCGCAAACAAGGAGAAAAATTCCAGACGTGTTGAATATGTCCGAGGATTATTTACCTGTGAATTTTATATTGCAGTAAAATGCTTGATGAAGACATTTGCAGTTTGGTTTCAGATTACTTATATATATATATATATATATATATATATATATATATATATATATATATATATATATATATGTGTGTATGTGTGTGTGTGTGTGTGTCTGTGTATATATACATATATATGTGTGTATATATATGTATATGTATATATATATATATATATATATATATATATATATATATATATATATATAGATTCATATTTTGTGTACAGAAAGTTGTTAGATGGGACATATTATTTGTTCCGTCGGTGTCAAGCCCGATAATAAGGACAGTTTAAGGTATCCTTATCAAGCTCTCTTCAGCACATATTCGTCTATTTTATAACCGGAAGTGTGAAATATATATACTTCGCGAGTTCAGGTTTAAATCTCGTTTTGTTACCCCCCCGTTTACTTATCAGATGATGATGAGTTCCTTAACTTTAAACTTAGATGTATTTAAATTTAAAATCTAACTTCGTCCTTATATAAATCGATTTTAATTTGAACCCAAATTAATTTTAAAATCTTATTTTTCTTATGTATAAAAAAACCTGAAAATTTATATTGTTATCGGTTAAAAACTTTAATTTTCGTTAATTATATGGAATTACGTTTAAAAATTTCTAAAATACGTTTAATTTTTTTTCTTTCGAATCTTTCGCTTAATTATATCGAATAACGTTGAAAAATTTCAAAATACGTTTAAAAATGTTTTTAGATAAGTCCAAATTTTTCAAGGTTTGGGAAAGTGCGTATTTATCTATCCTAAGTTATTTTCCAAGTATATTGGCATTATTATATCTTTTCTATAGTTTTAAATTCGAAATAGATAGTAAATTACATTTATAAAGTATATTTTTTAAAATGTGTATATAATACATTAATTTAAAATCTATAATATAATTACGATTAAAATCCAAGTTTACCGACTAATCATTTTAGTATTTACAATTTTTTCCTATTACGTATATATATATATATATATATATATATATATATATATATATATATATATATATATATATATATATATATATATATAATCAACATCTAAGTTTTTTTCTTTTCATTGATCCAGTTTATTAGGAGCCCCTTCTTTCTGTGTATGCAATTTTTCAAAGCTTCACTCCTCATATTTAAACATTTTATTTTTGGGTCATGAATTGCCTGGAGGATGTAGTATTTTTTCTGAATTACAGAGCGAGCATTGAATTAATTCCGGGACGTATTTTGGTTTGTGTTCTTTTTTTCTCCATTTTATTTTAAAAGGTGTATTTTTCAGGTTCAAATTAAAATCGATTTATAAAAGGAAAAACAAATTTTCGAAATAAGATTTTAAATTTAAATAATTCAAAGTTTAAAGTTAAAGAAATCATCATCATCCGATAAATAAACGGTGGGGGGATTTAACAAAACGAGATTTAAACGTGAACTCCCGATGTATATATATTTCACACTTCCGGTTATAAAAGTGACGAATATTGGCTGGAGAGAGCTTGATGAGGATACCTTAAAACGCAAAATATAGATACGCTCTTATATTTCGGATTTTCCTTTTAATTGAGCACTCTGCTTGATTTCTTTTCCCCAAAAAACTAATCATAATCGCACCCACCAGGAATTTACGGTAAATGCCAATAGCCTAGTGGTTGAGCACTGTCGTAAAAACACCACAAAAGAGGAAGCAAAGACCACCTTCTTTAAAATAACCGGAGATGGAAAAATATACGTTAAATCACTCCACTAAAAATATACTAACACCAAGTAACCAGCTGTATACAAGAATCCTACTAACGAAAATTGAAGATGTAATCCAGAGGATGAGATGGAAGATTATAAACGAAGAAAACGTCCAAGAGAAAGTAAAAAAACAATTTTGGATAGAAAATTTCGAAAAAGATTTACTAGACATTATCCCTAAGCTTGAATTTAAACATAGATCAAATGAATTTCAAAAAACAATAGCAGCTGATATCAAAAAAATTAAAAGGAGAAAATGAGACAATTGTTTTCTAGGATAAAACGAAAAATTTATATAAAATGGAAAAGGAAAAGAAAAAACAACTTGTACTAAACTCTATTACAGAAAAGAAAACACCAATTAGCAGAAAAAAGATACGTATAAATCTATTAACCAAAAGGCTAACCAAAACTTTAAACGTATTTTATAAATTTTTAAATGTAATTCGATATAATTAAAGTACATTTTAAGTTTTAACCGATACCAATATAAATTTTAAGGTTTTTTTATACCTAAGAAAAATAAGATTTTCAAATTAATTTTTGTTAAAATTAAAATCGATTCATATAAGGAAAATAACTGTCTATACACAAAATATAAATACGCTCTTACATTTCGGGGTTTCCTTTTGATTGAGCACTCTGCTAGATTCCTTTTTCCAAAAAAACACTAATCACACACACACACACACACACACACATATATATATATATATATATATATATATATATATATATATATATATATATATAAACGCACACACACGCACACTCAGCGGGGTGTTCACCTGTTTATTTCTTAAATTAACAGGATCCGGTCTATTTAATTTAGATTATCTCTTAACATAGAATACTGTATAACAGATATATTCACAACACTCTTAATACAAAGAAGAAAACTATGGATCAGTTTACCCCGGGATGAAACCTCCATAAAATTTACCCAAGAAATAGAACAAAACAACTTCCCAAATTGCAAGAAATGCTTACAAAGTGAGATAATAATGTATTGTTTTCCGTACCTCGAGAAGGAGGCTCCGCGAATCATATCTTATTTCAACACCATAACACAGAGAAACGTTTTTTAATAATTTTCTCCCATCACCTGAAAATTAATAAACATGCATTTACAACAATTTTAGTTGCAATTCACGTATACAAAAATGTGTACACATGTAAGACCATACTTTTTTGCACACAATAAATGATCACTTTTAAAGAAAAGTAGAAGGGAAATATTTTGGCTCATCAAAGTTTTCCATAATCATTTAATCATCCTTAAGATGTTGCCCTGAAATAGGGAAGAAACTTTTTTGTGTTCTAATGCTATATTTTTTTACACACACACGCACATACATACATGCATATATATCTGGTGTGCCGTCTTCCTCCGGCCATCCAGTGCGTCCCCCGGGTTGCGGATGGGGGCACCCCCTCTACTTATGTAAAGTAGGTAGAGGGAAGCGTCGAATAACCAATAAGAAGCCGTGGACAATGAAGAACAACCATGAAAAATGCCAAACAAAAGAAACTCAAACTGGACGGCGGTCGCCCAGGATAAAAAGGGCTCCTCAACCTGTTTACGCACCAGGCAGGAAGAGGAAAGAAATGGTGTGGACCTTCTTGCCTCAAAAGGTGGTACCCCAATCGCCCCAGAGGTCACACAAGGACAGCAACCAGTCCATGATCAAGATGGACCAAGCGTCCTTCCTACAGCCCGCTTGACAGATCCCAAAAGGAATAGGAGGGGGATTAAAACCCAGTCATGGTCTGTCGAGCAAAAGAAGATCCTGCTGCACTGCTACCACTACTCAAGGTTTGAGAAATGGGGACGCAGCTCAGGAAAAATACTAACCGAGGCTATAAAAACATCAAACCTCCCAGCAGAGAAAAAGCACACACCTTTACACAACCTGCGATCCCTCATCTCACAGATGGGAAGATATATCCCACAAGGGGGCATAGATACAATTAGATGTGAGGCTTTGAAGACTGCAGAAAAAGACTACCAGAAAGTAGAGGATGAGGAAATAAAACTTCGACAGGAGGTGGTATGGGAAAGGGAAGAGAGGTGGACACTTATATGGGCAACGGATTATGCTAAACAAAAGCATAAAAGACAAAAAGAAAGAACAGCAACCTGGAGGAGGAATTTTTTTCATTTTTATCCTGGAAAAGCAAGCATCCCTCCAGAGAAAATTACATCACAACGATATAACAGCCTAAAATTGTTCACCACAAGAGAACTAGACTGCATGTCTTCAAAAATAACAGCTCTTCTGGTGAACAACACATGTCCCCTGGAAAACCCAATAAAAATTCCCAAAATAAACTTACTGCAACAACAACCATAAACTTTACCATCAGAACCCATCCAAATATCCCAGCACACGCCCAGCTCTCCTGTAACTCCTGCGCCACTGGAGGCTCTGCATGACATGACCCCTGCCTTCACAAACTCTCTGCTGGACACCTCACAAACACCAACACAGGAATCTGCATCACCTACCAGGATACCACCACCTGCATCACCGCCACAATCACATAGACACCCACCACCATCATTTGTACTCCCAGAAGCAGATGATTAACAGTTAGCTTTGGGTGAGGAGCTCATCAACACAATTGAGGAAGTGAGGTGTATGAGAATGAAGGACAGACCACGTTTGTCCAAGATCCAAGCAGCTGGAAGAGCAAAGACTGTTATAGCCAAAGTTAACATCGCTCTCAAGAGGATAATTCCAACAACAGTAATGCTCACAGAACCCAACCATATCACATATGCAGCTGGCCTCTATATTGACAGAAAAATTAACCTTCGAACATTCAATCACAATCATCGAATAGGGCCCAGAGTCTCTAGGCAAACACCTCACTGGAAGACCAAGCTGTAAAAACAAGTGAACCTCTGCAGGAAAGAACTAAGCCAAATAAAACAGTTCCTTGCAATCCCCTGTGTACAGGGTCGACTTCCACCATCAAAAAACTCTATACCAAATACCACCATTAGAAAATTGAGGGATTACATAATACAGCTAGGGAATTGGAAGGAAAAATACCAGTACTTTCCCAGAAAATTAAAAACCAGGCGAACAAGATCAACTCCCAGATTCAAAATAGGCAGTTTAAAACAAACCAAAGGACTTTTTACAGACAGCTGATAAGGGACACCATTATTGTAGATAGGCTACCTGCAGAGGAAGCCCTGGAAAACTACTGGATACCTCTATTTTAAACAGAAGGCAAATATAATCAAGAGGCCCTGTGGATTGAAGATATTATTAGGCTCAATGAAACCAAGCCTCAGATGCCAGAACCAGTCATAACTCCTGGTATGATAACAAGAAAACTGGCACAATTATCCAACCACAAAGCATCTGGCATCGACAATGTTCAAAACTTTTGGCTGAAGCAATTGACTGCACTCCACCCCCACTACAGTGATTGCTTCAGCAGGATGCTAAGAGATCAAGAAGCAACCCCACCCTGGCTGACAGAGGGGGACACCAGCCTCATACCCAAAACCAAGGAGACACAACGGCCAAATAAATACAGGCCAATATGCTGCCTTACAACTACCTACAAGCTTTTCACTGGTCTCATAGCCGATGGTATATATGACCATCTATCTTCTGGGACCTACCTTGAAAAAAGAGCAGACAGGGTGCAAAAGAAAA
>NC_136489.1:85262687-85495187 GCF_053919585.1 Euprymna scolopes
TGTGTGCGCGCTGGTTCTTTTATTCTATTAATTATTTTTAAGGATTACTTATTTATCATCTCTGTCTGTCTGTTTGTTCTTTATGTTTCTTTTCGCATTTGTGTCGTTTCATAATCTGTCCATTTGATTATGTCGGTTTATTTATGTCAGGCTATTTTGAAAAATCGCCGTCTATGTAAAATACATCGTAAAACTCACTTATTCTGCACATTATTATCCCCTCAATTCTCATAGTTATATATAAACGCATGCGTATATTTTGACGGCACATAGTGTGTATGCTTACATGTGTTGTACTGGTTGTTTTACTTATGTCTTAGCGTTAATGAGTGTGAGTCTCCTAATATGCTAGCATATAAATTAACTTGGACTGTAAACTGTCGTTCGAAAGCCACACTTTGCTCGATAAAAGTAACTGAATTGATTTGTGAAAATCTCTATGACAGACAGTATTGGAAAACAGGAAGGAATTCCATCAATAATTTTGTCTCCAATAAAGTGACAAATTGAAGCCAATTAAACGATCAATGATCATTAAATAGAAAGTGTTTACATCAATTAAAATAGTTGTTATTAGGAAGGGGAAAACTTGACGTCGTCCAAGATAAATGGGATCAGCAAAGAAAGATACGAAATATTTCAGATGACATGTTTCTACTTAATCTATTCGTCTATTTCATAATGTCATTCAACAGGGTAGAAATTTGGAAAGATAAACGTGTTTATTATGTGTTTCAAGCTCATGTTTAATTTACTGCCACTAGTCAATCACATTTTTTAAATAGTTCCTTACACGCGCGGGGCTTTAAAAACATAAATCTTGAGAAAATATTTATTTTGTTATCATTATTGTATACTTATAGGATGACGCACCGATGTTAATGTTTCTTGATTCTATATTGTAGAACTTTGACATTGACTTGGGAATACATTTCAGTATCAAAGATCATGTATTTAAAATACATTTCCGCGTAGCATTCCTTAAGCGGTTTATAAAAAGCAGTAAAATTGTGAGCTACACTGTTAAGATATGGGTAGTGCTGGAGCAAACTAAAAGTCAGTTTACGGAGTTATCATCGTTGCAATTTACTTGTTACACAGTGGTTTACCAAACGTAGTGTTAAGCAAACACATTTTATTGTTATAGTTGAAACTATGGTACACAACGCGTTGAATTGTTTCGCTTTGCTGTGTTTGATCGCTATAGAGCCACGCCTTATCCATATAAAACACGATTGTTTTATCGACAACTGTTACGCAACATTGTGAAAACACTCACTCTTATATTTTCCCATCGGGCAGCAAGAGTATGAATACATTTATCATGTTTCCAAGGTCAAGTGACCATTTTTCGACCTTAGAATTCAGCACTATTTTGACTATACAACCGCATTTAAGCTGATAATTTACATATCGTTCTTTACAGCACACACGTGTTCTAATACACATATCAAGCTATTTCTAACTTTAAACTGAGCGTTTTCCATGGGTAGACGATGTTTAATCAACACACGAATCTTCTATATTTTAATTGTTTTGCGTATTTGATATATAAACTAATAAGCTAATTCTGTTTAACTTTTACTCTGAGCAAATTATAGTTAGTACTTTATATTAGATGATAATTTTATTAGAGTCACCATTCTGAACTTCAATCATGAATCGATAGACTGCAAACATTTTCTATTTTCTGTGCTGATATAAAAGTCTTATTCAACAATAAAAGAGGGTTTATTGCTAAATCATAGGTTAAATAGTACATTGACTTTAGAATAATTTGGTTTTACTCTACAGAGTACTGTACAGTTATAAGAAAATTCGTTACTTGAAAATAACTACTAAATATGGTGAACTCATGCACAAATTCTATTTGCGGTTATTATAAGCTATAATCTAAATACTGATCAAAATTCCTAGAGTATTTTCTGCTGATATTAGATCATTATAATGGTTTGTGAAATTATCTCTATATATAATATTTTGCTCACCGAAATTCCCCACTGGAACAGTGTACCATAGATTTGTCACAAGAGATGTCACATAAAAATATTATATTAAAATGATTAACTTCTATCATATATAACTTTAAACCCCCATTTTAGACACATTTACTCGTTGTATAAAATCCTATATTTCATCATAGGAGCAACACCATCACAATCGCAACTATCTTTGGAGCGAGTAGTTTCTATTTTATTCCTGCTAAATATCAAGTACCCGTACCGCCCCCAGTCATCACTGGGAGGAAATCTGCTCTTTCGATAGATACGACGTTTAACTTTTCGTAACCGATTCATAAACTAATATACATAACATAATCGTTTCCTGTTTACCTTTAAAAATGATAAAATGTCCCAAGACTAGGTATGAACTTTCCTATAACATTATTCGCTTGCTACATGAGCGATAATGTGTCATTCAGATAAGACGTCGCAATGACGCCTACTTTTGCCCTATAAGTAAATTACTGCGTTATTTGTTTTTTTTTAATTTTACTGTATCATTGGGTATTCCCCCCTCTCTATCCATATCTACTTTTGTATATATATTCTGCCTAACTCTCTCCCTCTCGCTCACTCGCTCAATCTCTCCCCCCTCTCTCTCTCTCGCGCGCTTTTTATATTTCGTTTTCTTTTGAAAAACATTTCCTTACAATGACGAAGAAAAACAACAATCATATACCTCCTCTTTCTCGCGCTTACTCGCGTCGTTAATTTGTTCTAGTAATTATATTTTTTTACAAAAATACTAACTTGTATTTTTATGTATTTTATTTAAATATATTTTATTTAAACCTATGCAATCTATTATGATCGTCTCTGATTTAAAATTAAATTTTTCAGCAATATTATTTACTGGATAAGTACTTAGTGTGTTTGAATTCAATGTTTTATAACATATGTGAAATATTCGTATTTTTAAACTGCTGAACTTTTTTCATAGGTTACTATAATATATGTTTATTTTTTTCATCCCCTTTATAATAAATCTATATAAAATACGTAAACATTCTTTATCAATTGATTGTTTTTATTTTTTATTTGGATATATTTTCAAATACTTATGTTTATTAAAGTTAATATTTTATATATTTTGTCAAAATGTTAAGATATATAAAAATATATTTATTAACAGAAACATGAAAAGAAAACTATGAATTCGTTACGTTTCAGTTTACAGTTTTAGTTGTTTTTTAAAAAAAAATAATGCTTGAAAATGTGATAGTCGGAAGGTCTAACGTCTTGCGAGTATAGCAGATGAGGCGGAATTTCGTAACCAAATTTATTCAACGTCTGTAGAGCTGTGTTAACGACGTGCAGTCGGTCAATATCGTATAAGCGAATTGGGGTTATCGGTTGACTAATGCTAGATGTTGTTGTCGAAGTCTCTTATGCATAGTATTCATTTGTTGACAGTATGTCTCCGTCGTAATAATTTCACCAGCATTCAATAAACTGTAATGGATGAGGCCGGTTAGGTAACCACCAAATAGTCAGCATGATCTTTTTAACGCACTTATATATATATATATATATATATATATATATATATATATATATATATATATAATATGAACCATAACATTTAAATTACAAACCACACCTCGACTTTATACTATGAACTTGATTGTATTGTTGACCTTTTGAAAAATGTATTCATGAAAGAAGAGCTGGGCTTAAGCAATTATCTTCTTTTTATATATTAGACAACTTCCGGCTTTCTCGGTCGTAAAATACGCATAAATATTATATTTTACTATATGCAGATGTTTTTATGTATTATTATAGAGCAAATACCCTATTAATTATTATCCCATATATAATAATGATTTTCAAATACAAATATATACTAAAACTATGACTTGGGTACCATTCACTATTATTAAAATCAGAACGTTTGGTTATTATTTATCTCGGCACAGTAGTTATCGTCTTACATATAAACAGATGGATATTAAAGGTTCAAAGTTAAGCACCTTAGTGATGAGATTGTTACATTTTTTAGCATGTGCCAAAGATATAGTAGGGATAATATATTTTTCGACTTACTCTGCCAGGGTAAAATGTTCTTTTTTTTAATTTGACCTATTAGCAGCAATTTTGTCTGCTAACATATATATATATATATATATATATATATATTTCATTCATTCCATATATATATATATATATATATATATATGTGGAATGAATGAAAAAAATTATATTTCAAAATTCATGAAGTTAATCATGTGATAATATATTCCTTTAAATCAGTCGATTTACACAATTCTTGACAGTATGTTTCGTAGCGCAAATCAATCACTTTATTATTATATCAATTAATGAATCTATTATGCCCTTGACTCATCAGAAGAGTTTGCGCTACGAAAATGATGCTGTCAAAAATGTTATCAATCGACTGATTTAAAGGAATAAATTATAAGATGGTCAGCATCATGAATTTGGAATATGAATTTTTGTCATTTATTTTATATATTGTTCTGTAATAACACTGAACATTCCTACAGAAATATATATATATATATATATATATATATATATATATATATATATATATATATATATTTATATATATATATATATATACGAATGGAGTAGATGTTGAAACCACATTTTTCGCTTATATATGCACTCATTTTTTTTATATTTTCTTTATATTTTGTAAATGATGAAATATAACAGATAGGGAAATAATATAGAGCGGATTAGATCCAGTACCTGTTATAATTTTTGTACTCACTAGAATCTTTACGCACACGCCATTGCTGGAGATTACTTTATGACAATTACGGATGTAGCTTTAGTAACAAGAATTCTTTCCTGGTTTACAGAACTTTTTTTAAATCACTCTGCAATAGTTCAGCAATTTCTCATCATTAATATCTCCCTCGTCTTCTAGAATACTTGTATAACAATATGTCTCCCTCGTGTCAAAGTATTCCCCGTCCACTCATAGTGGATGTTTCCTACAATCACTCTGTTTGCTTTTCATCCTACGTTACGCTTTACAGCTATTGCGTGTGGTGTCACATCATTTCTGCATCATTTCTAAAATGTGTTCCAGTTTCACTTCCTTTAGCTTCGTGCGTCGTTTCTCTTATCATCTTCTTCTTATAATATTATGATCAAGTTATTATTTTTTATAACGGCATAATCACGTTGAGACATCGGTTTCCATAAGATTACCGAAGCTAAGCAACGTTAAAACTGGTCAGTACTAAATAGTGAATCATTTGGCACTTCCAGATACTGTATGTAATCTCCGTTCATCTCGGCAGTGTTGCCAGTCGTCCTGGACTTCTCATTGCTATTGGGCTCAAGCAGAACAGATTCAGGGGAAGGGTTATTGGCGATCCCTTGCCTCACAATTGCACGTGCAGTTGTACCGGGGAATATTTTATCTTTCGAGGCTGAACGGAAGCATCATTTATTATTATCATTATATTTTTACGCTTATCGCTCCGTCCGTTTTCAATCTAAAAACCCTTAAATGGAAGATGGAACATTCCAAACACCTAATACACATTTGAAAGAAAACTGAAAAAAAAATAACTTGTGTCGCTGCGATGCGTAAAGCATGTTTCGTTCTGATTGGATAAATGATACTTCTTCTTAAACAATTGAAAACTGAAACAAAGATGGCGGCCTTATGTTGTTAATTAAAAACTGTACGTATTCATGTTTACTTTAATAATTTTTCTTATACTAACGACGTTTTGCTTCTTTTTTTAAAAATAAGTATGTTTTTGTGTGCAGGTTACTTCTATAAAACATTTGTTATTTCTTCTTAATACGTTTCACCCGCTATAAGATAATGGGCCCTTCCTAGCGTAAACCTTAAGTAGACAAAAACAAAAATACTTCTTTTTTGTGCGTTCATTTTGCAACTATACTGAACTTTCACCTAACAAATTTTATACATTGATCTGTCTGCAAAATATGGATCGTGTTGAAATAACACAAGCATAAAAATTGATGGCATTAACGTTTACTTTAATACACTTTCTTATACTTACGACGTTTTGCTTTCTTTTTAAAACGTATTTTTTGTTTACATTTTATACAGTCTCGATCGATGTTTTTTATTTTTTACTATTTTGTGTGTGTGTGTGCGCGTGCGTAGCAGAAAAAATATATAAATAAGGTTTTACTGACTTTTAAGCAGGATATACAATTACAAGCATTTTAGGGTGGGGATACCTCATGCAGGTCCGCCAAACCATTCTTAACATTATTTCTAATAATACTAATTTAACATTTTATTCATAAATTTTATTTGACAAAAAATAAAACAACAAAGTTATTGCGTTTTCGTTTATCTACTTACGTTAGGAACTAGACAAATAAAAAGATATATATATACATTAGTTACAAAATATAAATATTTATATAAATGGAGGGGGTAAATAGTTTATATTATTAATTTAAAATTAATTAACGCAGACGACACTGAGATAATCTTTTTACGAGTAATTTTAAAGCGATCAACAGAAGATTTTGAGCCAATGTTAAATTGATACAACTATATATATATATATATATATATATATATATATATATATATTTTACAAAGGCATCACCACATTATCAAGGCCCAGAGGCCACTCACGGATAAGGGTTAAAGAGTGTACAGTAAAAATTGGTCAATATAGTAATAATTAGTAATGAAAATTTTGTAAATTTGATAACTTATATGGAACGGCTCATCAAGAACTTATTTACTTTAGACTTGAACACAACCATATTGTAGTTAGCCGAAAAGCAGGAAAACGGAAGACAATTCCACAGGCGTGCAGTTCTAAAAAAGAAGCTTTGTTCATGGAATCTACGTTTAGGTTTAGGCACAGATAAAGAGTGGGGGAAATTATTGATAGTGTTTACAGCTAGACGAGTGTTTCTTGTGAAAGTTTGGCGAGAGGGGACCATAGTTGAAGCTCAGTTGAACACTTTCCATGAAAATAACGATACATCAGAGACAAACTCGCAACATCTCTTTTGTGAGATAGAGGTTGCAAGGAGGAGAAAAGGACATCTCCTACGAGGCTAAGAAGTCTATTTTGAACTCTATCAAGGCAGGACAAGTCCTTTCTAGCAGCTCCTGCCCAGATGTGGCAACATAATTCCATCCTTGGACGTACCTGGCTCTTATATAGATAGAGAATAGCATCAGCAGTGAGATATCTACCGGATCGATAGAAAGATCCCACCATTTTTCCAGCGGCCTTGGCAACAGATTTGATGTACGTGTTCCATTTAAGATCAGGAGTAATGGTCAAGCCCAGAAGCTTGTCAAAACTTGAGGCCTCCTGAAGATGAGAGCCATTCATTTCAATTGATGACAAATGTGGATTAGAATGTTGATGATGTAAAGAGAGAAGCTTGGTTTTAGATGCATTAAAAGTAACCAGCCACTCCTTTCCCCATTGTACTACGTGCTCAAGATCAGAGGAGAGAGAATTGGAGAGAACTTGGTCGTTTACTGTCTTAGATGTGCTACCATAAATGGTAGTGTCGTCAGCATAAATGTCTACAAATGATGTAAGGGTGTGATTTGGAAGATCATTAATGTAGATCAGGAAAAGAGTTGGGCCCAGGATGGATCCCTGAGGGACACCGGCATTAATACTGTGAGCTTCTGATTTTTGCCCCTCAACTACTACTCTTATGAACCTATCAGAAAGAAATCATTTAATAATTGAGAAGACTTTTCCAGCTATACCATAGCTAGCGATCTTATGAAGTAAACCTTTATGCCATACCCTATCAAAGGCTTTAGATATGTCAAGAGCAATTGCCCTAGAAAGATTGCCACCGTCGAGAGATTTGCTAATCCTATGCGATATAACTGTAAGGACATCTGCTGTAGATCTAGCAGAACGGAAACCATATTGAGTGTCACTAAGAAGGTTATTTTTGTTGAGATGTTTGATTACTTCTGTATTTAACACAGATTCTAGCAACTTACTCATGACGCACAGGAGACTTATTGGCCTGTACTGAGAGGGGGATGAGCGATAACCTGAATTCTTAAATACAGGGCATACTGATGAGATTTTCCAGGGAGATGGGAAACTATTCTCCTTAAGACAACGTTTAAACAGTTTTGTAAGTATGGGCGCTAGTTCAGGTTGAAGTTTTTTTAGTACTATAATTGGAATACCAATACCAATAATTGGAATAGTTGCTTTACTCGAATCAAGGTTTTTGATTAGCTTCGCAACATCACGTACAGATATACGTATATACCATAGCGTGTTTTCTGATACAGGAGGAAATATTGGGGGTTGGCGGTCTTGGTCGCAAAGGGTAGAATTAGCTGCAAAGTTCTTGACAAAGAGTTTGGCTTTGTCTGATGCTGACGAGATTACCTCAGGTCCATTGATAATAGTTGGGATGGAGCACACGCTTCTGTTCAGGATTCTGTTTGCTATTTGCCAAAACTGGTGGGAACCAAGCCGCTGCTCAGCTACTTTGGACTTAACAGATTGAGCATACAACTCTCTTGCGTTCCTTATTACTTTCTTACAATGGTTGCTGGCAGTCCTGAAAACGGCTTTAGTTTCCATACATCTATTACGTTTGAAGCAGTGGAAAAAGTGATTTCTGTTCGCAATGGCAGCAGCACATTCTGGAGAGAACCATGGCTGGCTGTTAGGTTTTTGCTGAAACTTTTTAGAGGGTATGAAATGGTCAATACCTACAATTAACCATTCAGTCAGGTCTAATACTATAGAGGACACATCCTTTTTAAACATGGAATGCAGAGGTAGATCAGATATAAATGTACGGAACCTATCCCAGTCAGCCTTAGTGTATCGATATACTGTACGATGAAGAGGTACGTTTGGG
Source organism: Euprymna scolopes (assembly GCF_053919585.1). NCBI lineage: Eukaryota > Metazoa > Mollusca > Cephalopoda > Sepiida > Sepiolidae > Euprymna > Euprymna scolopes. Next base: position 85,271,540 of record NC_136489.1, read on the forward strand.
GACTTATTACATTTCATTTTTATCTTAATTGATACAACAGAGTGGTCGGAAGATCCAAGAGGCGACAGAACAGAAACTGAACATAGTTCAGGGCAAGTTGTGAGAAAAAGGTCTAGTAGGCTCGCATACTGGCCGTCATTATCGGGCACACGGGTAGGTTCCTGAACAATCTGAGTGAGGTCATAGGCAATGGAGAAATCATGACAGAACCTCCCCTCATCATCGGTCTTGTTTGAGTGGGTCAACCATTCGACGTTGTGAACATTGAAGTCACCACATACGTGAATGTTAGCTGAAGGATAAGTAGAAAGGACTTGGTCAATTTTCTCAGATATGCTTTGAAAGATAGTAACTCCGCTGTTGTGGGGGCGATAGAGAGTAAATATAAATGCAGTAGTTTGAGCTAAAGCAACCCGGAAGCACATATAGGGTAAGTTAGGATCTTCCCTGGAGATGTCCCTACCACATGGAAAGCTATCTTTAATATAGGCACATATTCCATGCCCATGGCGATCCTGGGGGTCAGATTTATAAGTTAAGTTAGAGTATCCTGTAATTGCAAACTCATCTAGGGAAATAGACTGTCCAATGCCAGTTTCACTTAAAAATAAAAGGTCTGGTTTAGTCTCCTGTAATTGGGTTTCAACCTCTGGAAGGTTAGAACGAAGACCCCTGATGTTGGAGAAGGAGACATGGTTGTAGGGGTCTACGTTGGAAGTTGGAGAACCGGGTTTAATCGTGTATTTTTTCTTGAAACTTGTCATGAAGAAATTTTGGAATTTGTGGACTAGGTCGTCAGATTTAAGTTTGTTTTTGTGACTTTTGAAACATTTTCTATGAAAAGGAACCCCGTTGACATTTTATCTTATTAATCGAATTTTTTTTCAGCAAAATTGCAAACGTAAAATGTAATGCAACAAATTTGAAAGTTTGAACTATTTCACAAATTTTTTTTCACATTTATTAATGTATCGTTTACTTTCTGTTATTTGTTGATTTAAAAGTATTTATTTTAAATGTATATTTAACCGGAGCAGTTAAACATTTGTACCATATACATATTCTAACACATACGTTGTGTTTACTTAGATTCTTATGTTTAAGATTTTAATTTCACAAACAGGATTGTAAACATTGACCTCTAAATAGTTGTTTTGATTTACAATTTTGAAATATTTCTCAAGGTTTGTTTCTATCAAAGAATGGATTTACATCTATCTTTGTTTACTGTGTGGCCTGAAAATATTTAAACTACTTTAAATGGTAAATGAAAAATAAGCAAGAGAATTGGCATCTTTTAATTTATGAATATACTAATCCAAATTTATTTCGGAAATTATTTTGCTAAATTTAATATATATATATTCCACTTTAAAACACTAAAATGTTATCAATTTGAAAACATAATGCATTTACTACAGTTAATTCCTTTATTTTAGTTCATATGTAACTATTTAAAAAGAAATTTAACAATACAGATTGCAGACAATATTATATTGTATTTATTTTAAGGAATTCACTCGCCTTAGTCTCTAAAAGAACATCTCTTTTCCATAAACTTCATTATGGATCGTAGAATGAAAAACATCCGTGAAAATATGCGAACTTATCGGCAAAGGATTAGGGAAGAACAAAGACAACAGGCCAGAGAAAGGGGAGAGACAGCGAGGTCGAATTAGAAGAAGAACCATGGATGCACAGCAATGTAATACATATTTAGAACAAGTACGAAGGAGATTTAAAAACAGAATGGAAAGCATGAGTGAATTGGAGAGAGATAATAGGAGACGTAAACAAATGTAACGATTACGCCGAATACAATTTAGGCCAAGACAGAATAGTAATTCTGGCATTGTGGTAGAACCACTTGATATTGGTCAAATTAATGCATTATGTGTATATTGTGGAGCATTAAGATTTAGAAATGAGAATCTAAATTGTTGCCATAATGGTAAGGTACATTTACCAGCATTGCTACCATATCCAAGGCAATTAAAACGTTTATTTGAAGGGACTGACCATGAATCTGTTTCATTCAAAAAAAAATTGAAATTACAATTGTGCATTTTGTTTTACATCATTCGGTGTGGACTTATCTATTCCTTCAGGGAGAGGTCCATACTGTTTTTGCATCCAAGGACAAACATATCCTAAAACTACAACCTTGCATCCTGATCATGGGCACCCTAAGTATGGTCAACTGTACATCATAGACGCAAACAAAGGTATGTTATACAGATTAACTTACTTTAAAAAAACGCAATGTGCTGTACACAGACAATGTCTACCATGAATGAAGTTATGCAGGAAATTAATCCTTATGTAAATTTGTAAAAGAACATGGATGTAATTGAAAAGAAACAGCAAAATATAAGAGAAAATAAACCAATGCCCAAGTGTGAGTTGTATTTCAGAAGGGGTAAATACATAAAGAGATACAATTTCCCCACTTGCAATGAAATAGCTATGATATTTAATGGTGATAATGGTGCCCCACCAGAAAATAGAGACATGGTAGTTTACCCTAGGAATATGCCCTCTGAAAAAATATCCTACACCTCATGTCATTTAGATCCAATGAGCTATCCCATACTTTTTCCACATGGCGAATTTTGATGGTACATGAAATGCAGCATGCAGAAGAATACAGAACAAGAGTTCGTAATAATCTCACAATGCAACATTTTTACATTTTTCGCCTTTCTTTTAGAGGTGGTTCAGCATAATTCACCGGGCTGGGAAATTATTCTAACAATACTTGGTGGATGCTTATGTGAAAGTTGAAAGTTGCAGGTTGCAATATCTCCGTAATAAGCAATCTCAATTACGTGTGGAGCAGAATATGGACTGATGGGCTTTTTAACAGAAGAATAGATCAAGATATCCAACCAGGAGTACCAGTGATACTTCCCTCTTCATTCACCGATAGCCCTCGCCATATGCATCAAAATTTTAATGACGCAATGTTAATAGAGGCAAAATATGGCAAACCTGACCTCTTTATAACCTACACATGTGACCCTAAATCTCCGGAAATCATGAACAATTTATATCCAAATGAAACCCCCGAGAATAGACCTGACTTCATTGCCAGAGTGTATAACTTGCAACTGAAAGAACTCTTGAGTGATATAAAGGACAAAAATATCTTTGATGTTCCAGTGGCATACGTCTATGTTGTGGAATTTCAGAAGAGAGGACTTCCTCACTGTCACATATTGGTAGTTTTAAGAAATAAGGATAAACTGAGGAACAAATGTGACATCGATACATAAGTTAGTGCTTAAATTCCTGATATCAATGATGACCCAGCTTTATATGATTTAGTAAAAAGAGATTTATGATTCATGGGGTTTGTGGCACTAAACCCCTTCTACTCCCTGTATTAATGGTGTTGTATGCCTATAACATCATCCAAAAGAGTTCAAAAACCTCTGTGACGATCACTGGATACCCAGAATACAGGAGACGCAAGTTGGAAACAACATTGTAGATAATAGTTATGTTGTACCTTTTAATTCTTACTTGTTAAAAAGTACCATGCCCATATTAATGTTGAACCTGAAGCTATCTCAAATTACCCAGATTGACTGATAAACAAAGACTGGTCAGTGACATTGTGGTAGAATGTGTTACAATGAAAAGTGCCTAAATATTCCTTTTTTATGTGGATGCACCAGGAGGATGTGGCAAAACTTATGTGTTTAATGTCATTATCACACATCGCCAAAAAAAAAAAACTATCAAGTATGTTGATATGCCTGGACAGGTATTGCTTCTACTTTACTTTTAAGAGGAAGAACAATCCATAGTTTGTTTAAATTACCTATCGCACTAACAGGAGCTTCTATTTGAAATGTCTCTCCCACGTCTGATCATGCAAATTATAAGGTTGTCCGGAAAATAATTGCCAATTTTAGAGGAAAAGGATTTATTAATCAAATAGGTGACACTAGACATTGAAATTAGTCAAAGTGTGATCCTTGAACAGCCATGCATTTTTGCCATCTATCAACTAGATCATTTATGCCTCATTGATAAAATTCTTTGGCTTAGATACTAAGAAATCTTTGAAAACAGATTCAACCGCTGCATTAGATCTGAAAGTTTTGTTGCTTAAAAAAGCGGCTAAATGCTTGAAAAATGGTAGTCCGTGGGTGAAAGATCTGGAGAATAAGGAGGATGTGGTAAAGTTTCGTATCCCAAGTCTGTGAGTTTCTGCAGTGTCATTCTCGCAACATGAGGCCGCGCATTATCGTGGAGCAGGATTGGACCACGCCTATTCACTAATGCAGGTCTCAATTTTTGTAAATGATTATGCATTTCGTCGAGTTGATTGCAGTAAACCTTTGCCGTGATGCTCTGATTAGCATCCAGAAAGCTGTAATGAATAACACCAATTGCACACCACCAAAGAGTCAGCATAATCTTCTGTTGGTGAAACTTTGGCTTTGGAAAATGTTTGGGTGGTTCATCACAATCAAGCCATTGACCTGATCGTTTCCGATTATCATAAAGGATCCACTTTTCGTCACAGGTGACTATTCGGTCAAGAAATGGATCATTAATGTTTCGCAAAACAAGCATCGATCACACTTCAAAACGTCGAGCTTGTTGATTTTCATTGAGCTCATGTTGGACCCATTTGTCGAGCTTTTTTCACCTTGCCAATTTGCTTCAGATGGTCCGACACTGTTGAACTGCTGACACCAAGTTTCCGAGACATTTCCCTGACACTTTGTCGTGGGTTTTGCTCAACGATGGCTCTCGAATTTTCATTGTCAAGATTAGATGGCCGTCCTCTATTTTCTTCATCTTTAAGGCTCTCATCACCACTACGAAATTTCTGAAACCACCTTCGTACTGTTCTATCACTTGTGATGCCTTCTCCCCATGCCCTATTGATATTTGCAGTTGTTTGAGAAGCATTGTTAGCAAGCTTAAACGCATGCAGGAAAAGTAATCGTAAGTCTTCTTTTCTCATACTATAAATTATGGTCTCAGTCACTCATAAAACGTTTTCTGAAAGAAAAAAGTAAGAAATTATTAAAGAGCACATATAAATCAATAATCATGTTTATGTTTACCTGAAATATAATAAAAATCCTATGATAAAATCCAATTTCAAAACAGACTTCCTGAAATGGTCATTATTTTCCGGACAACCTAATATTTAAAAAAAATATTTTTATTAAATTTTCACCTCAAACAAGGCACGTTGCCACTTTGATGTAGAGGCCTACTATTAGAGATACAGGCTACAGGGGTACTAGGTGGAGAGTTGAGCAGCAAGATGTCGGTTCACGTTACACATAAACTTCTGCATGTAAGTACAGTTGGGAAGCAGGAACCTGGCAGGGAGTTCCAAAATCTAGCTTTTCTGGGGAAGAAACTACTGGAGAAGAAGGCTCTCTTACATCTAGCGATCTCTACTGTGAAGCGGTGAGATTGTACTGCTTGTCGGATTTGTCAGGGGTATTTACGTAGAGGGGGTACAAATGGTTGCAGTTCGTCGAAACAAGTACTTGTAGAACAGGCAGAGGGATGCTACATTGCGTCAATGGGACAGAGGCTGAAGCTTGGATGATAGTTCAGAACCTATTAGGTTGGCGTCTCTTTTGAACCTTGTTTAAGTGTGAGAGACTAGTAGCAGATGCACCGGTCCAAATATAACAACAATATACTCAATACATGGGCGAATGGTGGCCTTATAGAGGTACATGATATTTTCAGGTGTCAGTACCTTTCTAGCTCGGTAGAGAGAACCTACTTTTTCGCAGCCTTCCTGGCAATGCTCTCAATGTAATTGTTCCAACTCCTGTTTTCTGTGAACGCGAGACCGAGAAGTATAAAGTATGTGCTTTCAGATAAAGAGTCTTTGGCCATTGCTATTGTTCGTAGAGAAGGTTTCTTGTAGTTAGTGAAGAAAACAAGTTTAGTTTTGTAGCATTGAATGTGGGCATCCATTTTTGTCCCCATTCCACTACACATTTCAAGTCATTCTCTAGTGTTTCTCCAATTTCTTTAGATATGTGTTCATTTGTTTTCCTGTCGTGTCTGTTATTGAGCGTGGTGTCATCAGCATATATATATATATACCCATCTCACAGACAATTTTATCAGGGAGGTCATTTATGAATATTAGAAATAATAGAGGTCCAAGGATAGACCGCTGAGGCATTCCCGCATTTATGTCATATTGTTTAGATGTACGGCCATCGAGGACAATCTGGATTTTTTTTCTTATCTAAGAAGGATTTAATTGTGTTAATAATTCTTCCAGTTATACTGTATGATCGGATTTTACTGGGAAGACGTTCGTGTCATGCCCTGTCAAAAGCCTTAGACATATCTAGAGCTACCGCTCCTCCTTCCCCTGCTTTGTCAAGTGAATGGTATATACGCTCAGAGATTACAGTTAGAATGCTGTGGCACGGGCTTGCCTAAATCAATATTGTTAGTTGGTAAGACGTTTAGCATCTGTAAGATGATGGGCTAGAGCTTTGTTTATTATAGTATCAAATATTTTGGCAAGAAGTGGGAGGCGGCTAATGGGGCGGTAATTTACTGGGGCATTTTTTTCGCCAGAATTCTTGAAAACTCTTACCACAGAATCAGTTTTCCAGCAGGCAAGAAAGCAAGATTCATTAAGGCATTTGTTGTAATGTTTGGAGAGAATTGGAGCTACTTCGGCGGAGCACTTTTTAAATCGCACAGCCGGGAAGATCAGGTCCACATGTTTTTGCAGCGTCCAGATTTTTTATAATGGCATGCACCTAAGAAGGGGCTATTTTCAGTGTGGCGTCTGTCCGCAAAGGAAAGTCTGGGAGAGGTTGGTTAGCAGGGTCTAGTGTGGAGTTGGAGGCAAACCGACTGGAAAGCATGTTAGCCTTCTCGGTGGCTGAGCAAACAACTGCATGATTGTTGGATAGTGGACGAATTGTTTATTGCCAATTATTTACTACACTGTTGATTATTTTCCAGAAGTCAGGGGTTCCTAATTTATGAGCTTCGATATGTTTTTTGGTGGTTTCAGTAAATTTTCTGTTAGCTGTCGCTATTTCTTTCTTAACGTTACTTCTGGCTTCTATATACTTCTGTCTCTTTGAACTGGATTTATGTCGGTTAAATATGTGGTACGCGAGCTGCCTTTGCGCGATCGCAGCTGTACATGTGGAAGTAAACCAGTGGGGAGAGTGAGGCTTGCTATAAAATTTCCGCGTTGGGGCATGTGCTTCAATTTCTGTTTTCAACCATTCAGTGGTCTCATTTGCGCAGTGTTCAGTAGGAAGTGAAAAGATATTTCGCCATGGGGCGTCTCTAATTAGATCCCTGATGGCTCCCCAGTCGGCCTTTTTATAATATCTAGTTGTTTTGAGCAATGGATCTTCCATTTTGCCTCTAGAGTTTAGGGCGATTTTAACTATTATCACTACATGATCAGCATTCTGAAGTGGGTTTGGGCGTTCGTAACACAATCATCAGGAACTATGGCCAGAAACAGATCTAAAAGTGATGTGTGTTTCTCTTGTTAGTCAGGGAAACGGGTTGGAAACGTAACGGTTTGTGATAGGAGGTGAAATATAGAGAAGCTATGTGTTGTGCTACCAGCTGCGTCTGTGCAATTAGAGAATCCAAGCCAGTTGTTGTGTTGGACATTAAAGTCACCAAATACATGAACTTGTGCTCTAGTGTCGAGGGAAAGTGATGTATCTATGCTGTCAGAGACTTTGATTATTAGGGTACAGTCCTTGGTCGAGGGAGAGCAGTAAAGAATATAAAATTAACTAATATTATGTCGCATGTTAAGTCTAAAGCACGTAAAGGCTTGATCGTTCGATTCTTGTTTTCTTTCTATAGTCAGTGGGAGAGTGTTTCGAATATAGACTCCAAGCCCGTGTATATGTCTCTCAGAGTCCTTACCACAGAGTGGGAGATATCCGGGCATGTTAAAGTAGTTAGAGGGGATGGAGGAGTGTAGGTTAGTCTCACTTAGTGCTAAGATATCCGGAGTATTTGTTAGGTGAAATACTTCAACATCATTTAAATTAGTTCTAACCCCACAGATGTCAGTAAATGCAAGCTTCAAGGGAGGAAGCAATTTGATTTTCTTTGAGCTTTCTCCTGGTTTAAGCGTAATTTACGATTGTACTGCCATTTTTTAAGTTTCAATTAGGTAAGGGGCGCTGAACAATTTGTTATGCAGAACACTAGGCATGCAACACAAGTAGACAATCAGCTGACCTTCCATCTACTAGAATTGTGGCCTCAGGAAAGTCCACCGGGATGAGTGAATGGACCCTTTCCATGCGCGACATGACACTGCAAACATCCCGATATTATTCAACTGTTGATGGAGCAGCCGCTCTAAGCGCTACCAAATAGAAAAGATAAGGTTGGCAAAAAAAAGAAATAAAAATAAAAATAAAAACGATAAATAAATACAAATAAAACAAAACAAAAGAAAAACAAATAAACGAGCATGTATACATTTCTTAGAAGCAAGATTAATTAAAAGATAGTATTTATTTTTCGAAGCCTCTATCATGATTAAAATATTAAAAATACATTTCAGTGCAACAGTAGAATTGATATAAATTTAAGGAAATATCGCTCTTTTTTATTTGAAAATCTTCATTGGATTCAGCTACAGGGTTGAAAATAAAAATATTGCATGTACTCTTTTTATTCATTGAGATTTATAAAAACACTTCTACATGTTGCAATAATCATCAAGAAATAATTACAATTCTCGGTACTTGGAAAGAAAAATGTTTATTGCATAAATGTGCATTGTGGAAAGGAAACACTTTTCTTTTATTTGTATTTAATGAATATAATTGTAAAGAGATATTCAAAGCTTGCACATAAAATGTAAATGTAAATTTAAAATGATATTCCCTTAAATTTAGGAATGTTCGTTAATCTGAAGAAAACACATTTCTCCAGCATTTAAAAATATTTTTCATGTAAAGTAAAATACATTATTTCAACTATTTTGAAATGTAAAAACTTTAGGTTTCTATTACATTTTAAAGTCTGAATTTAGTAAGATTTGGGAGAAAATCACCCACAATCTCAAATATGTATGAATTGAAATTCAAAGAAAAAACATTTTTGGCATTAGGAAAACTTTACTTAATAATATTTGTAAAAGACATTTACTTTTATTCAAGCGGTAACTGGAATTTTTTAAAAAATGTATAATTACATACATTTTAAAAATGTTAATGAAACCTTATTCAATTATTTTTTCACTTTATATACCAATATACTAGATTATGATTAGCATGCATATTAATATAGATATAGAAAAATATATTTAGTTTAACTTTTATAATTATTCATTGATAAGAAGTGAAATGGTATTTTATATATTTCAATGAAATCTCAGATGTTTCGATTGATACTATTTCTAATACCCAGTTGATATGTTATGATATCACTTTTGATGGTGTTTTAAAAGAATCATTAGATATATTCAAACTTACATTTGAATAAAAACAAATAAAAACCTCTACACAGGAGTTGGGTGGGCAAATATATTTAAATAAAATCATAACATTTTGATTTCCTTATATTTGAAGATTTAATATTACAAAACAGAACAGCTCCAATTTGTTGACATTGCATACACATTATTAAAGGAATCTGGAGTTGAATGTGTTTCATGATACTTACACAACAACTTATGAATTAAATACACAAGGTCCTGAAACACATAACACATATCATTTTTTGAGGAAAATGCCTCTTAATAGAAACTGCAGTTATGTTCTGTTTATATTATCAATATTTCAACTTTTCAACTCTATTTCAAGAATATATACTATGATTTTCCAAATCTTTAATAAAAAAATCAAAATAAAATAGATAGTTCTGTTGTATAAACATCTTTTCATTTATTCAGACACTCTCCTTTTATGCGATACTTATAATTAAAGAAAAACTGTATTTACAAGTTTCATTCTATTGAAATTTATATGTAATATTGTTTGTTTATTATATAGCCTAATGCGTTGTGCTGTAATTATTACGTGCATAACTTTTTATCATTTTTAACATTCCAATATATTCACCGTTTTGAATATACAATTTTCGTAATGCTGATTTAAATTCAAAGCAAATATTAATTGATAATATCTCTAAAATTCAATTGATGAGTTTTGATTGAACTTTGAAAAATAACATCTCCAGATTAACGAACATTCCTAAATTTAAGAGAATATTATTTAAAATTTACATTTTTATTTTATGCGCGAGTTTTACATTTCTCTATTTCATATTATACCTTTTAAATGATTCATTGGATATTTTCAGGCGTGTATTTGAATAAAAAAAACTTTTCTCCATTTTGATATTTCTATGAACATGGTTTCATAGGAACTTTATTTAAATATTATTTTCAGTGAATGAAAATATTTTAGATATTTTAATGCTTAACAACGATTTTGCCAATATTTTTTAATGTTAATTGAATGGATTTATAATTCATAGTTCAATGCACTTTCGTTCAATTTGAACATTGTTATTAATTCAATATTCAGAAAACATTTATTTGCCATTTGAACATGTCCATTGAATCCTGCTTCTGTCTATGTTTCAAGATATACAGAAATAATACTGTTTTTGATATCAAGACCTTTGTTATTTCATAAAATTATAAAATATTGTATCTATGGTATGATTATAATTGATGAAAAAATGAAATAATTAAGCAATATTTTCTCCTACAATTTATAAGTGAATTGAGTTTTATTCAAAATGAAAGGAAATGTTTTCATTTCCTAATTGTTTGTGTGGAGGTAATTTATTGTAAAAGTCAAATTACCAGATCTTTTCAAACAGATTCTTTACAGTATTAAGAGTTGATTACAGTATTAAGAATTGATATCACTTTTTTAAAAAGTGATGTCCATCCTGAATACTACCCCAATACCCTATGGAATACAAGTTATGCAAATCAGAAAAGCAATATCCATTTTCAAGATTACAATCAAAATAAGTGTAAAGTCAGAATAATTTAAATAATGATGACAATCAAAACAATCATTTAACAAAAATTCCAACAATCAATATATATTGAAAGATAACAATAAAGATGTGATTAGTGGTTTAAATAACTTCAATAATGATAATGGAAATACTAACAAATTCAGACATTCAATTGCATAATGAAATTTAAAAAATATTTTATGAACTACATTTCAAGTTGTGCAATATAATCTGCCAAAAGCCTACATTTTTATTCTTCAACCAAATCTCACCAATCCTACTACATACTGATTTATTCCATTATTAAATCGTATTGCAAATTGGCGCCGTTCTCTTTCCACTATGTAAAAATGCAAAAACTAACGATGTAACATCTATCTAGGTAACATAATTATTACTGATTTACAAGTCACTTTAATAAAATTAACATCTAGATGTTTCACTGTAGTTCTATTTCGTTTAATAATCTCAAGTAGTTACAGTAGTATTTGTCAAAAAAAAAATCACCTTCTGATCCAAACAAATATTCCACTTATTATTCTATTGAAAGACAGCCTCATATTAATTGTTTACTTATGTGGTGAGGTGTTTGCTGATATGAGTGCTGATGGAATTTCCACGGGCACTGCTAGTTATTATTATTATTATTATTATTATTATTATTATTATTATTATTATTATTATTATTATTATTATTATTATTATTATTATTATTATTATTATTATAAACAGTAGCGGTAGTAGTAGTAGTAGTAGCAGTATCTTGTTTTCTTTTAATGTTGCAATATTATGTTATTTTTCTTGGAATCGATGTAAACATTTATATTCTCTATTGTGTAACATTAAAACTATTAGGAAAATATTCTCGAACATGTCGTAATTACAGCTGACATGTTTAATTTGTTTAAGGTTTTAGTCACATCCACGTTTAATGCTAGATCATTTTTGAATAAACATTTGGGTATGCAATTAAGTAATACGGTTATTTAATAATTGTTTTGTTTATTTTTTACAATGCATCCGTGTTACAGTTTCATAAACATTGGCGTTTGATGAAATGAAAGACAGCGACGTGGCGTTTAAAAAAAAATGCAGCAAGATATTATAAGTAACACCTTAATCTTATTACAATTCTAATAAATATGTTCATAATTCAGAATATGTTTGAAACATTTATATTACGATTTAATATTCAATCGTTGTAATGAACTGAAAAATAATTAATAGATGATTTCACGAATAAAAGAAACTAAAATATGTACTCGAGATACAAATGCGAATTCAAGAATGCATATAGAAATCTTCTCAAAAAATGACATATTTTCAATCCAAGTTATATTTACACTCGCAACCTATCTACCAATGTCTCCGACAATGATTATATAGAGATAAATATGGACATTGAGTAAAACTTATTATTATTACAATTCATCAAGGACAAATACAACACTATTAAAAGAAAACAACTGTTAATAACCGGTAGGAAGTGTAGTAATATATACTAATATTTCCCAAATTTTAAGCGTATATGTATATAGGTTTCTTGCAATAGTAAATAAACTAATTTCATAAAGTATGTCCGAATAGTTTGTAAAACATTGATTTATTGCAAACAGCTAAGCATGATAGACTTATAGAGACGAAGAAAATACAGCGTTCAGTATAGATACGACGACGAACGTAAAAAACATTGATTGATTGTATGGTTTTAGTACTTTGTACGTTTACTCGTTTTATTTTTGTTTTGTTTTTTACTTTTTTTCATGATCTACGAAGAGAAATAAAATTATATGACTCTCTCACCAAGGTTATTCACGCACACCAGAGGGAATTAGAATTACCTCGGGTCATAGGAAAGAAAACTAATAAACTGAACGGAAGTACACAGGAGAGAACCGGGAAAATACATCTTACTTTGACGAAAAGTGTTATTGAGAGCTCATAAAAAAATTGTGAGATAGGTACGAAACGAAAACGCAATTTTACACAAAGATAATAAAAACATTAAAGTAAACTTGCATTCTTATATACAGGAACATATACACAATTACCCATATGTGTATATATATATATATATATATATATATATATATATATATATGTGTGTGGGTGGGTGTGTGTGTGGGGGTGGGTGTATATATATATATATATATATATATATATATATATAAATTGTGAATCAATCTATTTGAAAGCACTTTTATACACACCAAAACATAGTGACACATCACTAGGAAAACACGCAATAAGTAACAACACACACACACACACACACACACTGTGTTTCTTTACTTAACCTAGAAATGAAAGTCAATGATTTTGTCTCCAGAGGTGTGGATCAAATATTGATATCTATTTATAATGCAAACATAATAATATAAGGGTGGGAAAATAAATGTGAAAAACTAAATAAAAAAAGCAACTTTATAAACAAGATTTAACAACTAGGCAAAATATCGAGTGTAATACAAAGGAGAGACCATCATATATTGGACCAATTATACAATATCCATATAAATTCTGAGTTCAGGTAGTTTTTCACGTGTATATGCTTAAGTCATGTAGTTCAGTTACGCTTTTTTTTAGAGATTTTATTTTGTCTGTATACAATATCAGTTAGTACTTACAATGTAATTCAACAATGGAAGATTCGTAGTAGTAATATTAATGCTGGTAGTATATGAACATATTCTGATAAACGCAGATGAAATTTAATTCCTGTTAGATATGATACACTTCTGATATATCGTTTAGATATAATAACGTGTGCACATAAATTATTTTCAGATCATCAACCTCAGAAATCAATAAAATTTACGGTAACTAATGATATTTACTTGACTAATTAGCTTTAACTTACAATTGCATATGCATATGTATACCTAGTACATTTTTCATCTAAATATTCTCTTCTGCTGAGTCATATTCTTATTAGTTTCTCCATTAAGTGATTGTCAGAAAAATTAGTGTTGTTACTTGGAACCCTGTCAATATATTGGGTGGTCAAACAATGTGACTGCCTCAAGTTTAAAATTACACGTGCACTTTGCACATGCATCTACACCCCTCTGGTAAACAAAGGCATTTCAAATTTAATTGCATCGTTTTTAACCAATTTTGTTAATCAATATTTCTAAACTCGTATTGTCCATCCTTTTAACTGACATACGCAATATCGAGATATTACGAAAGAATAAACAATCGACAGCTTTCCTAAATTAAATATCTATTATATTTTTAATACTTGCCTACTGGGTTCAATTCTAACCTTTTCCAAATATCATTTTCAAACTTATATAGTGTGTTCTTTAATTACCGGAGTATGTACCTTTTTACATGCCACTCCTTTCCTTCTCATTTTCCCACAAAATACACATTTTTTTCAATTCAAAACATCTTTTTTTTATCTCCTTACAACCATTAGGCAAAAAAGACCAGACATCATCACAAAAATCTTTTTAGTCGGCCCTTTTACAACTGACCCCCTAATTATTTTAAACCCAGAATCCCCATCCGATATCCGTGCCATATTCCTTTTGGGTGTAAGGAAGTACCTCCCATGATCCATATCAGTTGCTAAATCAAACCACCCTTACGCCGTAAACCAAGGTTCTATTTTCCTTGTTCACCAATTCGACAACTCTTCCTCCAAATGTGGCCTAACCCTTTCTTCGCATGGTTGTTCTACTAATTACAGCTTTGTCTCATTTTCGAACTATTTTATTTTGGGGGAATGTACATCAAAGCTAATTTACTTAAATACTTTTGGTTGACTTCTAATTATCAAGATATACCTTTTCGTCATACTGATTCTCTCAAATTTCTTCGCCTGGATTCTTAGAACTCGACAAAGACATTAGAACGTATCACCCTACGTTAATAACCCCCTTTCCTTTGCGCCAAATCCTATTTGCACACGGAATTCTACCTATGTCTAATAATTTTGTTATTTTTTCTTTCTCTTTCATCAGAGGAGCCAAGATCCCAAAACAGAAATATCCTGCATACATTTATCTCCCCCCCTCAAAATATCATAAAGAAAAATGTTTTCTTCCTACGAATTTACGGCATATTTGAATTTTTTCCTCTTATTACTCTGAGTGATTTGTCCTTGTACTGACTTTCTTTCGTCATCTATTTACATGAAGACTTCTCGTATCTTCCTACCGTCTGCATTTTTAACTTATTGTGTCGGGATTTACCACTTGCTCGAAGTCGTTATTCGCAGCCTGCTTGAATTCAAAGCGACAACATCGCAGATGTCCACCTGCATTGTCTACAGGTGAACCCAGTGCAGTTCCCTGGCAAGTAACTTTCTTGCAAGAAAAGTCATGGACAACAAAAAAAGAAAAAAAAATCTTTTTGGCTTATCACATCCGAAAACCTATCAAAATACTGATTTACATTATTTTATTTGTCCCCTCTACAAAAATTCTAACATATGTCTAGGTCAAGCATCTATCTTAATTATCGTTTATCTTTTATTATAAACTGTGTGTTTTGTTGTAATTTATCCTACTTAATTATCCGTAAATTAATGACATCAAATACAATACATTATACATACATTCGAAGCAATTTTCCAACAATATTTCTCCAGACATCAAAAGATTATATAACATCTTCTTAAAAAGAAAATACATGATTACATTAATTTTTTCATGCATTAAACAGTTTATAATACTTTTTAATTATGATATTCTAGACAAAACGTTCAAGTTATAACTTCTTTACATTTTTCTGCAAACTACAACAACAACTAAAGTATGTTAAAAAACACTGGAACAATACAATTTTTACGTGATTACTAGACATTCAAAATCGTCCTATTTTTTAAGAAACAAAAACACTCGGAAAGCTTAAAATTTCAACAATACTCACAAATTGTGTTTCATTTTTGTGGCATCTTCTTTGACAAGAAAGGTACTTCATTCTTAACAATAACAACACGCTGTTTTAAAGTACATTTACAGTTAGGGTGATAGTTGTTACAAATTTGGATTGTCAGATGAACTTAAACAATTTCAAGCATTCCATTACAACCACATTTGACATATTTTCCAAAACACATTCATCGCGTAGTATGATTATCAATAAATACACAAAACCACTCGATTACAGTCTGTTTACATTTTTCTGTGTGTGAGTGTATATTTTTATTTACATATCACCTTTAGCACAAAAATACCTGTTATTAAAGACTGAAAATCACATTTCTAAACAATTTTTCTTGACTTTTTGTTTGCGTGGGTGGTTCTCTTTTTTCAACCATTTAATTTTAATATTAACTTTTATTCTGTTGTTATTTTTTGCCGCTTTTCGTCTTTTTAATACATTTTTTATTTGTGAGTCGATGATGCTCTTTCTTCTTTTTTTTTTACTTTTTATTGTATTTATGTGTGTATTAATCGTCTAGCATTTTTTCGTACCTCAGGAGTCTATTTTTCTTTGCATATATTCTTTTATGTCTAGTTTGTTAGAATGCTTTTTTCTTTGCATGTTTCTTTTTTTCCTTCACGTTGTGTTTGTGGTTTCCCAGATCCGTAAACTGCGTAGAAAAGAGGATTAATTACGTCATTCAAATTCACAATTATTTTCTTTTACAAATATATGATGATTATTTTATTCATACGAGTTGCTGATGATGACGGCCAAGGATCCAAATCTTTGCGAGTACATTGTCCTTTCTTAACCCTCCAGCCTCAAAGTGGGCGTCAGCTCCCAGTGTGGCGACTCGACTCTGACTAATTTGATTTCTTACTGTCTGGTTCTGACTCTGATTGTCTCTCACTTGGAACCTTGTCTCACTATATCGGGAATCTTCTTTCTAGATGACGTCAGAGACGTGATCAAACAATGTGACTCCCTTACGTTTCAAATTACACGTGCGCTTTGCACATGCATCTACACGCCTCAGGTAAACAAGGATTTTTTTAAAATTTAATTGTATCGTTTTTAACCTATTTTGTTAACCATTATTTCTAAACATGAATTTACATTCCTCTAACTTATATCGAGTTATTTCGATAAAGAATGAACAATCGACTGCATTCCTTAATTAAACATCTATTATCCTTTTAACACTTGCCTACTGAGTTCGATTCCACCCTTTTCAAAATATAATTTTCAAAATTTTCTAGTTTGTGATTTTACTTACGGTGGTCTGTCGTTTTTTACATAATGGTTTCATATAATAGCAGAGTAAAATAATTTAAATTGAAATGTCAAATCGGTTTATATTTAAGAAATGGTCAATTTTTAAAAACATGTTGAGATTTAAAATTCCGAAACTGTAATTTCAAAGATTTACTTTTAATAGATAATGCTCAATTTCTTCTAAAAATTACATTTGAATGAGGTATAATGTAAACGTAAAAGAAAATCGTGCAACTGCACTTATTTAGCATAATCTTTTATATTTATATAATTAAATATTTATTTTCATCACTCGTACTTACATAGCAAGAGTCATAATTATAGAATATAAATGTTCTCGTGTATTTTATATATATATATATGAATATACATGTATATATGTTAATATATATGCATATACTTATATATATATATATATATATATATATATATATATGTATGTGTGTGTGTTTTCAGGTACAAAACGTATAGTCAAATATAAATAGCATGGGCGGAAATTCGATAGTATAATTTAAATAATATTAACGAGAATAACCGCACGTAGTGTGCGAATTACCACGAAAGATAAAACTAAATTAATTAATTGCACATTTATGTACAAAACATGAAATGAAACTGCTTTCTCTGTACTTTTTTGTTTTTGTTAATATTATTTTAAATTAGCCATTCGAACTTCTCCTTATGAGATGATATTTTGAAAGAAAGAGGTCTCTCCACATTTTGCTGAACAAGACAAATTGATTGATTATTACAAAATAAACGTGCATCTATTTTGTTTGAAAATTATGTTGAAATTCATAAATATATTTCGAGGTAAAGCCTCATTATCAGTGTGTCAGAAAGTAGAAGTCCGTTTGTTGATTTTACGGTAGTTTTTTTTTTAATCTCGGAACGGTGCGTTAGGTCACGCGGAATTCACGTTAAGATTTCTTTTTCCTTAGAAGCGCCGGTTTAGTATGAATAAAATAAATACGTCTTATATACGTTTGAAACCAAAAACAACAAATTATTTGAAAATAAAGATACATTTATTTTGTTTGAAAATGATGTTAAAAATCATAAATATATTTCGAGATAAAGCCTCATCATCAGTATGTATGTCTTTCTCTTTTTTGCCATGTTGTTGCTGGGGCAGATAATCCGAAAGTAGTAGTCCGTTTGTTGTTTTTACGGTAGTTCCTTTTTTAAATCGCGGAACGGTGCGTTAAGTAACGCGGGATTCACGTTAAGAGTTCTTGTTCCTTAGAAGCGCCGGAATAGATTACTACACAGTAGTAAAGTAGAACAGATATATTGAAGCATGCACCTATATATGCAAATATTTACATAGTGTCCATTGGTATAGCCATGGGGAGACCGTCCCTGGAGAAGGTGTTTGATGGGTAATTGTTGACTATCGATCGTGTGTGTGTGTGTCTCTCGCTGAGTCTCCCGATGGTGTTCTCCCTCTTTACAGTACCAACTATATTTGTATAGTTTATACTCCCTGTATGCAAATTAGGTAGATTCTATTACAACAATTTATTAAATATTTTCTATTATACGGGTTGATTAGTTATAGGTCAGATCTAGATTAAAATTGGAACTTGAAATTTTCATTAAGGATTTGCAAGTACATTTTTATTCTTCTGTGGTTTTATTTGTCTGTATTTGTAGAGTTAAGCAGATTTTATTCATTTTAATTATTTTACAATGCGAACTTGTAGGCCCAGTTTATTAGCAGTTGTGCAAGTTTTAAAACGTTATTTGCAGTCTAGAAACTATTTAATGAATTCCAAGGGAAATAGAGGACACAAGATAGTTTTCTGAGTTTTTTGCAATGATAGATTTGTAGAAAAGTGATAAAAATATCTTCTTTTGTTTGACTAGGTTGTTGAAACAGTGCGAGAAATAGTTTTCTTTAATTTTACTTGTTTGTTGAACAAGGTTTAGAATGCGCCTTCTTACATATATATTTTTATGTGGACTATGCCAGAAAGCAACGGGAAACTACTGTCTTTACTTAAGTTCCCGAGGTTTCCATGGCTCTACAATTTGAGGAGCCCTGATCGCCGACGCATGCATGCTCCACACTTTAATATACTAAGAATTAAGCTAAAAGATCTTATACAGCCGTCGACGATATTTTGCAAGTTTTTATTTGGCTGTCCCCTTTAACATGATTAGCATTGTACGTATAAGATATGCGTATATTGCATAATATTTTGAATATTTTTAATATTTTTTATTTAGATACGACAGTGATTTTTACCACCGAGTGTTTTCTCGATTATATGTGTGTGTAAGTGTGGGTGCGAGTGGGTGTGAGTTTATGTGGGTGGGTGGGTGTACGCGCGAGTATGTGCGCGCGTGAGTGTGTGCGGCTATGTATGTGCGCATGCGCGTCTGTGTGTTTAATTAATTTTCCTCAAGTTTACACAACTGTACATTCTGTTTTGGAGGTTTTGCTGAAATGAAACTATTTCCTATAAGTTACATACTTATTTATTACCAAAAATCGATGATGATGATGATGATGATAATAATAATAATAATAATAATAATAATAATAAGTAGAAGAAGAAGAAGAAGAAGAAGAATTACTGAATGGCAGCGGACAGACATAGACACAAGTCCCGTTTTAGATGTAGGAAAAATACAGTTCTCCCACATGGGGCACACTAGATTGAGGATAAAGAAAAAAAAATTATAGGTGGGATTGGGGTAGGATTCCATCGGGTAACACCGGTTTCCGGTTCCTGCTAGTATAATATAACATGTCACAGAACGGATTTAGAAAAGAAATATAAAAATTAGGAATAAAGATAATGAAATCAATGAGAAGAATAGCATTACAGAACCAGTATCTTATTCACAAGATAAACATTAGGGAAGAAAAACACGGAAGAGCAAACTTTTGTTTAATCTACCATAAAAAATATAACATTTACGAAAGTTTTTCCAAATTATTGACAAAAAATGTCCTCGCGGGAAACACATTTGTGAAAATTGTTCTCAGGAACAACAGAAAATTATCATTTGCTAAATCAAATAGCAAAACTTAAACAATAATAAGCTCCATCAATGCAAAATTAAATAAAAGCGGTGACAAAAAGGATAATGAAATACAGAAATGCCATAGAAAAATGTAACTGTAGAAAACTGATTAATGGCAACTTAATAAAAAATTTAACATCAGACATTGCATTGGAATGAAAATTTATTACCAGGGATAAAACTGAAACATACCTCAAATCCAAACATGCCTACAATCTAAAAAAATATAACCAGGGATAGTACTAAAACATACCTAAAATCCAGTTTTCAGATAGATAGTACATCCACTTAACATCCTTTAATTAACTACAACAATGAAAACGGCTAACAAATATGAAAACAACAAAAATGAAGAAAGCATTAGCAACAATGAAGTCGATAAACAGAAAATAAGAAAAACTCAACTGCCCTATTTTATTGGGTCAGAGAACTTTGATTAAATAAAACTAAAGATTAAATTAATTGATTTATAATTAGAAGGGCAGGTAAATATTAACTGTCTAAGCTAAAACAGGTAACCTTTATATTGTATAAACTTACGAGATGTTAACATCGACAGACGATATACTAAATAAACGTCAATATTTAATCCAAGCGTTCATAGAAAGAGATGCTCGCTGTCCCGACTAAAATCGGATTAAGTATGATAATTTAAATTAATTAATAGTAGAGTAAATGCCAACCAGGTCAGATTCTAACGTAAACCCAATTCATAACAAAGAAATAAAATATAAATAAATCGTAGCAACCAAATATTTAAATTCAAAATCTAGATACGTTATGCTAAGTATAAAATGTTGAAAAGATTGTAAAATCGTATATAGAACAAGACATAAGAGCCAGGAAACTTTATAGAATTAATAATATTATTAGCTATTGTAAGCAAGTAAGACCCAGACAACCATAATTTATCAATAGTAGATGACTTCATTCACCGAAAAATGATGGTATACTGTAGATAGAATTAAAAAAAAGGTAACCTCCATTTAATATAACCATACAGCAAGCTGAACATTTTAACCGGAACCCTTAATATACAGTACATAAAGCAATTTGGGTTAAATTAATACAATGAAACGGTGATTTAAGATGTACAGTATCAATTGTGAAATAATAATAAATGGGTGATATGGTCAATTAATATAAATTCCAAATAACTGAAATAAAGCCAAACACTCGCAGTCTTTAATCGTGTATCCAGTCACCATAAAATTATATCAATAACTAAATGTTTTAGGAGAAAACTATTCACTTTAGAAAATGTCAATTTGGAAAACTAACATTCAGTACTACGAATTAGTGAACATTTCATCGATACCAGTCTGAATACAATTTATACTAGAATGTACAACTATAGAATTAAATGCAACGAAAATAAATACTCAACGACAAAACCTTACGACTAATCACACAAATAGTTAATTTATCATGAATCAGTATGAATTAATGTAAATAAACACGGGCATATAAGAACACATTTTAGGATATTAGTGGATAGATTGTGGATAGATCTGTTAGGTTAGCTAACAATATTAAGCACATAAAAATTAGCAGATGTAAAATCATTTTACGCTAAAGAGATCCAAATAGGTTTAATATAGGCACCGCCAAAACTGGGGGGGCAGGTCAGTACTTTTTGACGGACCGTCTTTTTAAAAATCTACCAAAAATCAGGTAATTATCCGATCAATACGAAATTTTCAGCGATTGTTAGGAGAAGAATGAACTTTATAACAGTGTACTTATTTTTCATAAACGATATTTATATATATATATTTTTTTGCTTACAAGACCCCCCCTTGTTTTGAAGTGGGAACAAATATGCTTAAAATAATCATCTGAAACTGAACAAAACATATTGTGTTGTTGTAACGGACAGAATTATAGATTAAAAAAAAAAAAAAAAAAATTGTTTGCATACCTTATTTTGACGTCTGAATATCAGAACTTCGATTGTGTTTAATTATCCCGCTTTTGAGTTTTGAAGTGTGAAATTCGGTGAATATGTTAAGTAAAATAATTAATTTAAGTTAAGCAAAACAAAAAAAAAATTTTTTTAATATTTATACGAAAAAAGCCATTTTAAAATTTTTGATAAATAAATTAACAATTTTTTTTTAGCGAGCCGAATAATGCATGACCATTATTAAACAGGGCATGCTTTGAATAATCGATACAGAAAAAAAACATTCGATAAATATTGTGCCCTTTGTGTTAAAAATAGCATCATTTTTTTCGATCCCGTTTGAAAACGTTTGCCGCCTTTCGACTACGGTGGATCAAACGCGCTGAAATAATTTTTTTTTATTCTGCTTTAAATTGCCCCCCCCCCATTTTGGGGAGCCTAGCCCCCACACACATACACATTAAAAACCAAACTCATACAAATGGTCACCCATCTGGTACTGGCCAGCCTCAGCTTAATAATACATTGAAATTTTCGTCACTGAAAAATAAGTTTTTTTTGGCCTGTTTGGTCTTCCATAGTTTTCTTATTATCAAAACGAAAACGTAAACAGAGTCGATCTGAACTCTACGTAGATGCGAAATATCTGGTTACCTATATGAATAAGTGGAATTATTTGAAATTCCGGTACTTATATTATAATATTTTTGCATATTCTCTTAGAAAATCATCCTAAATCTTAGTTAGACAATAAATAAATAAATTAATTATTTCAAAAACCCTTTTTTTTTAATATTTAAATACGTTTTTTGTGCAAGACAAAAAATGTCAATTGTTAACTTTTTGGGAAAATTTAACATTTAAAATTGAATTAAAAATAGTAGAAAAAGTTTTACATTATTCTGTTTTCTATATGATAAAATTCAGGGTTTTATCTTTCTGGAAAAAAAAAAGTTACTCAGAAATAATGGATTTTAATAAATGTAATTTAGTTTTAAAAAACAACAACAACTTGATTTTGCGGCCATTTTTGGCGGTGCCTAGTTTAATACATATGTTAGTAAATAAGTGTTTATAACATAATACGAGAAAACGTTAATACAAAATATTCGCTGCGGAATGAAACAACTTTTATAGCATACTGAAAGTATTTAACCACTTTTATTTAATAATATGACCAATATTTGAATAATAAGATTACCATAGCTAAATACTAATTAAATGTTATAAAGAAAAAAAGATAAGGAGATAGATATATAGTTATAAATATACATATCATATGGAAATTTAAACATCAAAGAACATAAAAAGGTATAGGTTATTAGAATATGTTAAACACTAAGATAACTAAATAAAGTTATAAAGAACATCAGATTTAGTCCAATGAAATTCCGTTTAAGTTGAACACGAAGTTAATAAAATTCTTAGATATTGGTTTTACAAAAAATAACCTCTTTGGCTGACAATAAGATTAAAATCAAATTTAAAAAAAAAAATTTACTTCTAATAACTAAAACGCACACAAAGTAAATAGAATTTATGTAATTAATTATAATTAAATAACTTAGCACACACAAAGTAAATAAAGTTTTTGTAATTAATTATAATTAAACATATATACATATAACAAACTATAGTAGTAATAGTGAGGATGCTAATATAATGTTGGGAATTAATTTAAATTAAACTATCATCTAAACTTTCCAATAATGTAAACAAAAGAAAATAAACAAAAACCACATGAAGTTTCGTACTTAATATAAATCGCTTAATAATAATACTCTAACTGGAAAAACAAAGTAAAGTATGAGAATTAGTATTATTTGAACACATGAGACGAGGAATTGTAAAATAAATAAAAAATAAAAAATGGATCAAAGACTTTTTTATGGAAAAATAATCCAATATTAATTTTTAAAAATACGTAAATATTAACATAAAAAAAAAATAAATTCAGTATGGCCATGAACTACGAAATCAGAAAAGCGACAGTGTGTGTAGGTTACATGAAGCATGCAAGTTGTCCAAAATTGTGTTTTGTAAGTTTTAGAAGTAATCATCTAATAAGTAAGTGATTGAATATGCAGGAATAATATATTTTTACATCCTTGTTAGTCACAACAGCAAACAATATATTAGTGGCTACCTTTTGAAAAGTAATAAATGAACTGAGAAAGCTTGATATTTGGAACAGTAAGCTAGGATTTTTTTCCAAGTTTTCAAACTTTATTTTAAATTTGTCATCATAAAAAGTTCTTTATAAAAAGATTTGTTTAATCGATTATGATTGATATATACTAATTGAGAACGTACTAAGTAAGTTATTATATATATATATATGTATATATATATATATATATATATATTATAAGATAAAGTACATATAGAATACGTTTGAAGCCCAAATTACAACGCGAAATTATTAAAATAAACAAGTCTTTATGTATAAGATATATTTCGGAGTAAAGCTCTTTCGTCATTTTAATATTTTTTCCTCACTATGATCTTGAGTTGAGGAAAGCTGAATGAAGAGTCCACGTGATGTAAACTGCGGTATTGTTATTGTAATGCCAGCAGGGTAGCACCTGGCTGAGTGATTTGAAAATCCAGGCAGTTTTTTTTTCTTTTTGTATCCGCGTTAGAAGTGTTGATTCAAATTGGAATTTCAAAATATTTTTTTTTTCAAATGTGGGCGGGTACATCTATTTAAATAAAGTCCAGGATATTCAGACAGTAGTCATTGAAAAAAAAAAAACTAAAATGAAATTATGTTCAATTATTTTATTTTTCATTTAATAATTCATGGATGATAATAATAATAATAATAATGAAGCCTATGCACTCATTATTCCGTGTTCGTTTATAATGTCGTATTTAAAAGTTATTACAGGCGTGTAGATGAGGCTCTCTACCATTTCCCTGTATATTCGATTATCTATGGATTTTGTTTCGGTCCCTGTATTTTTGTTTATGTCAATTTCGACGGGAGTTGAACGCGGCTTACAATCTTGCATTCCGAACTTGATCAGAATTTTTTCAATGTATCGTGATTGGTTCATGGTTATAGTTTCATTTTCACAGGTAAATTTTATACCGAGGAACCATGACAGTCGTCCAAGATCGGCAATTTTAATTTTTTTATTTAATTACTTTTTAACGTCTTTTAAAGTGTTGTCACAGTTTGAGGCGAGTAATATATCGTCAACCCAAAAAAACAAAATCAACAATTTATCACCTATATTTTGGTATACATGAACGCGTCTAGGGGGCATTGTTTTATTTCCTGTTCTATTAAATAATTATGGAGTGTTAAATTCCAATTGTGTGCACTTTGTTTTAGTCCATATAGCGATTTATTAAATTTCCACACCCAATTTTTATTTTTCATTTTAAATCACCCCGGATGGTAAATGTAGATTTCACAGTCAATCGGAGGATTTAAATAAATATTTTTAACATCCATTTGATGTAGTTTTAAATTGTATTGAGCGGCAAGTTGTAATAAAATTCTAATTATCGTTAACTTTGTCGTTGGTGAAAATGTTGCAAAATATTCCACTACAGAAATTTGTGAAAAACATTTGGCCACAAATCTTGCTTTAAAAGTTTCACTGCCAGAAGTTGTGAGTTTTTTGGAAAAAAAAAAACAGCGTGAAGAAATTATATTTTTATCCGTCGGTTTTCCCACTATTTCGTATGTGTTATTTTCAGATAAAGATTTCAATTCGGATATCATAGCTTGTTCCCATTCTTGGTGATTTTCTGAATTAATCGCCTCATTATAACTTTCCGGTGCGCTGTTCAACGAATAACAATAATCCGCGGCGTAATCTTGTATCTTTTCAATTTGTAAGAAGTCTGGCCTTTTTCGCTCCCTTATTGAGTATCGACGTGTCTGGTTAATATATTCGTCAGGTTCTACTGTAATTGTCGTCGTTATTAATATTTTCATTGTCATCGATTAAGATGCTAGGTAATATTTCAAGTATTTCATCTACTAGATCGCCATTTTAAAAATTTAATGTATCATTAAATTTTACACATCTAACCCTTTTCCTGGCATTTTGGGTTGGGAAGTAGATTAAACATGCCGGACTATTTTATCGTAACATACCAAAGTACCTTTTTCGCTTTTAGTATTTAGTTTACTGTTTTTTTCTATAAATGCAAAACAATAAGAACCAAATAGATGCATTCTGTTCAATTTAGGTTTTACACCACAAAACGCTTCATACGGCGTTTTTCCTAGCCTCTTATTGAACGATCTATTTCTGATATATGCTGCTGACATTAAAGCGTACGTCCATAAACTATGCGCTAATTTCGATTCGATAAGTAAGCATCTTGTCATCTCAAAAAGTGTTTGCCATCTCCTTTCAGCGGTGCCATTTTGGAAGAGGGAGTACGGCGCTGATTTTTCGTGTTTAATATGGTGGTTAATTAATAGAAGTTCAAAGTCTTTACTAGTAAATTCAGTCCCAGTGTCTGAGCGAATATATTTTGATGAACCGTACGGGGCAATAACAGCTAAATATTTCTTAGTGGCGAGGATAGTGTCGGGTTTTTTTTATCAAATAAACCATAATTAAACCGGAAAAATTATAAATAAAGTTCAAAACGTACCTTACATTATTTATCCCCATCGGGCTGATCTGACCTGCTAAGTCACAATGCACAAGGGAAGAGAATTTTCGTAGCTTTTTTGTCTGGCGTTCGGCTTATATATTTTGCCATTTTCCCCTGTGCACACACATCACAATTTGGGAGATCGTCTGAAGGTATTATTTTCATGCCTTCGACTACATTTGGTAATGTGGTGGTGTCTGCTTTCGAGAAGCATTTTTGCACTTAATGATATTGCTGAAGTTATTATTGTTCACGAGCATACGTTCTTTTCGAGTAATTTGGGGTCGTTTGGATTCTCTGTTGGAGATTGCATGACCTCGTGTAGTTTTCGAATCCTTAGATATCCCAGAGATTTTACCTGTCACAATTCGAATTTAGATTCTGATCCGTCAAAGAAAAGACGATGACTGGGCCCATAACCTGTTAAGTTTTGAGACATTGCGTTGAACAAAGATGGCGGCGTAGTTCAGATTAGTAACCAAGATGGCGGCAAAGGATCAAATGCGGTCCGTGGCGTAGTTAACGCCGAACTGATTCAATCCAACATTCGACAATTTTTATAATAATTTGGAAACGTTTTCATTTGTTGTTTAGCACAGCCGGTGCTTATAAAAATGATTGGCGAATCCATTCGTCTCATACCTCCATTAGGAGTCAAAAACATTTTACACTGTGCGTACTATACAAATCGCTCTTATACTTACTTAGCCAAACTGAGCAAGAGTAACGGTCGAGTGCAGCTATTTAAATATAAAATATTTAGATTCAAACAGTTATCATTAAAAAAAGGGAGCTCAAATGAAATCGTCTAACATAATTTTGATTTACTATTAAATAAATCGTAGATGTTAGTAATAAAAACTAATGTTTATGCACATATGTTACCGAGCTTTTTATGGTATTTAGAAGGTATTAAAGCCGTGTGTATGTGTGCGTGTGGGCCTGAAAAACAACAACACGTGGCCGGGTCCAGCTAGTATATATATATATATATATATATATATATATATATATATATATATATATATATATATATATATATGTGTGTGTGTGTGTGTGTGTGTGTATCCTATATCCTGTATTCTCCTAAAAGAAACAGTTCAATCTTTTATAAGACATGGCACCTTAAAAACCAATGTTTTTCCTTAGAACAAAATTTACAAATAAAACTTTATTTTTTTCCTTTTCTAAGCGAATCTGTTCTCTACTAAAATTAAAAAAAAAATAGACAATATATTTTCTACAGTACAATGTACACTACCATGTATTGTTGAATAAATAACTACGGGAAGCTTGGGAAGCTTTAACCACTTATATTGTGGGTGTGGTTGTTTCAAACTAGAACAATTGATCAATCGATTTGTTTTAATAAAAAGCAATTTCACCGATTTCCACGACAAAAAATGTAGAAGACGATGGACCATGTGTTGGTCCTCATTTAATGCCAGAAACGCTGAGTCTTCCTTCTAGCATATATATATATATATATATATATATATATATATATATATATATATATATATATGTATATATATAGTAGAGAGATTGAAGATATATTAATAATCATTTTAATAAATACGGAGGGTAGCATTTCGTATATATATATACACATATATATATATATATATATATATATATATATATATATATATATTCAACATATTTTGTAGCAGTAGGGTGTAATGTTTTTGCAATCATCATTGTAGGGCATGAACATTACTGTTGGTACCGATTTACAAGGCAAATATTTACTCCGTTAGCTAAGTCTGTTCACTCCGTTGTATTTAATACGGGTATGTAAATGTGTGTGTTTCTTTGGCGTTTTCTTTTTTATATTTATCCGTTTGGGGTATTGTAACAATTGCTGCTACTGTTGTTTCTGACAAGCTAACTTTGGCCCGACCCGTTGTGACGATAGGAACGATGCCTGCATTTGACGCCAAAACTACTTTGGCAGGATTCCCAAATCGGTTTCACGAATTTCCTTGAGTTACTTTGGCTTCGAGCAACGCTCTTGTCCCCTTTCCACCTTCCTTTCCCAGTTGTAACACTTGTTTGCGTTATTCCCTTGTTTTCTGTCTTCTTTATTGTTACAAAATATTCCGTGCAATTTTCTTTCTGTATATTTTCTCTTAGCGAAACTTGATAAACCTCTTTTTATTCTTTAAAAGTCTTGTTTCTGTCTAGTCCCACATAATCCTTAAAGATATCATGCTGCGAATCAAATTTTTTGCTATTCTGTTTTAACGCTTTTGTACTATTTTTATTTTTAAATGTGTCTATTTCATGTATACTTGCGCCTGCGTTCCGATTATATTTTATTATAATAGTTTACAATATATTTGTAGTATGCTGGAATAAATAAACACCTGGTGGACTGAAGTACGCCGTCTGGGTAATACCTAGGAGGTCCACCCTCCCAGGCCTTGCCACCGGGCTTTTCGGTGGGGCAAGTTTATTGCTTGCTCCCTAAGGTGCCCCGACCGGGGAATGCCGACGGGGTTACTCGGGCAATTTTTAAAATTGCTGGAGTGCCCCTTCTTTAGAGGAGCCTGCGAGGTTCCCACTATCCGGCCTTGTGCCACATATTGCTTATGTGGGCAGCAATTAAATAATTACCACATTATACATTCAAAATATTGCAACATCCCCAACTATTTTTTATAATGGGCAAGTCCCTTGTGTTCGTTCTGCTCAAAAGTAAATATATATTTTTATATTCAATTATACATAACAAAAATAAGAAATCATTTGGATCTTAGATTTTTAGCATGGAAAAAGACGCCATTTTTAATTGTGTTCAAATGTCAAAACAGATATATGAGTACAGAGAAGAGAAATTAAAGAAATAGAAGGTATTTTTACCTTACAAAGGTTGGGTATGTAAAAATGAAGCCATTTCGTAAATTTGATTATGCTGTTTTGTAACAAAAAGAACAGAAAAAACGCATACATATAAATAAATATACATAAAAATAATGATACATGCAATATGTACCCGTTTCCAGAGTTTTTTGTTTTGTTTTGTTTGCTTTTTGTTTTTGTTTTTTTTTTGTTAATTTAAACAATGAAAAAAATAGGACATTTTGGAAAAATAAGAAAGAAAACTAATGCGCACAATAAAAATAAACAATAGTCAATTGTAATTTCTGCGCGCCTAAAAATAAGCATGCTAAAAATATTTTGTCGAAAAAGAAAATTACAAAGAGGTTTTAAAAAAACTGACTTTTTTTATATATTTTTTTTTCAGCAAAAGTATTAGTAACGCATTAATATATTAAAGTGGGAATGCGAATAAAATGGATACAGTTAAACGTCTTGTTCAGGACGTTTTTTTTTTATATATAGAAATTTATATACATACAGTGCCGTGAAAAATTTTTTTTTTTTAAATTCAATCGAACCCCCCAACAAGTTTGGCGAAAAAACGTTTTAACTTTATTCTTGTTGCGGGGTTCGTGAATACATCAGCGATATTTTTTTTCTGATGATATGTAATTCAAAATAATGGATTCCTTTTTCACCTCGTTTTTTATGAAATGGTATTTTAAATCTATATGCTTAGATATTTGGTTGATTATCGTGTTCTGTGCTAAAACTATACTGGCTTGATTATTACAATTAATTACTACGGGGCTTTTAGTTAATTCTGGCTCTAAAATAGGATTTAGGATATTTTTAAGGTAAAGTGATTCCTGGGTCGTGTTTGTGATCGCAATAAATTCTGTTTCACACGTAGAGAGAGATATATTCTGTTGCTTTTTAGATTTACATGAAATAATAAGCTCATTTCCTGATAGTCTGAAAAATATGTTTCTATCTTCGTCGATTCCCCAGTCTGAATCCGAAATACCCTCTAATTCCAGGGAATTGTTTTATCTTATAACTACTAACTTCTGTTCTTTAGTTCCTTTTAAATAACGCAGGACTTGTTTAGCTCTGTTTAAATACTTCATTGTCGGTCGTGATAATTTTTCTGACACTTTTGTTACTGTATAGCATATGTCGGGTCTTGTCGCAGTCATTTAGTATACAGGACTACCTATAATTTTGCTGTATTGTTTATTATTTCAGATTCTGTGTGTATATTTCTATTAATATCATTTCCGACTGGTATAGAGCGTTTCTTGCACTCTCCCATTCCAAAATTTAATATTATTTCGTCGATGTATCTTGATTGATTTTTCGTAACAAGTCTTTTGCTTTGAGTAAATTCTATCCCCAGAAACCAGGATATTTTGCCAAGATCAGTCATTTTGAATATTTAACTTAATTTGTCCTTAAAATCGGTTAAAATTATGTCACAATTTGATGCGATTAAAATATCATCGACACACAAAACCAAAATCAGTAGTTTGCGTCTTTGTGTTGGGTATATAAACAGGGGTCTACAGCGCATCGTCTGAATTGTTGTTTAATAATAAGATCATGAAATAATGTATTCCAACACTGCCCACTCTGCTTGTTAAGTCGCCACATACTATTTTTATTTTTCATTATAAATCCTTCTGGAGGTGCAATATAAATTTCACAGTCTATTGGGGCATTCCAATAAGCATTTTTTACATCAATTTGATGGATGTTTAGATCATATTGCGATGCGATTTGCAGTAAAATTCTGATTGTCGTTAGGTATGTGGTCGGTGAAAATGTAGAAAAATATTCTATACCGTAAATCTGAGAGTACCCTTTAGCAAAAAAGCTAGCTTTGTATTCTTCTGCGCCTGCCGCTGTATTCTTTTTTGTAAAGACCCATCTTGTAGAAATAACATATTTATCTTTTAGGAGAGGCACTACCGTATACGGTATCATTTTCGTTTAAGGCATCTATTTTTTTTCATGGAGATTTTCCATTCATCACAATGTTCTGAATTAATAGCTTCGTTAAAGCTTTTTGATGCATTTTCCATTGAATAGCAATAGTTGATTTGATAATCTTTTATATTGTCGACCACAAAAAAATCGGGTCGTTTTCTATTTCTTTTGGGATATCTTTCGACTTCATCATCATCATCATCATAATCATCATCATCATCATCATCATCATCATCATCATAATCATCATGGACACTCTAGTCTCCGTCATTTTTATTGTCTTC
Organism: Euprymna scolopes; assembly: GCF_053919585.1. NCBI lineage: Eukaryota > Metazoa > Mollusca > Cephalopoda > Sepiida > Sepiolidae > Euprymna > Euprymna scolopes. Next base: position 85,303,358 of record NC_136489.1, read on the forward strand.
GTTTCTTTTAATTATTTGAGGAAATATAATTTTATCTTCTTCATATGACCGGTTTTTGTCTGTAAAATTAAACGTGTCTGTGAATTTTACACATCGGATTCTTTTTATTTCATTTTTCTCTGGAAAAAATACAAAATTGGCTGGACTGTTTTTATCATATCCAAGAAATATACCTCTGTCGGCTTTAATATTCAATTTACTCTTTTTATCCATATATGCGAAACAAGTTGAACGAAATATATGCATTCTGCTTAAATTTGGTGTTTTACCACAGAAAGATTCATATGAAGTTTTCGATAGTGTTTTGTTAAAAGACCTGTTGCGTATATAGGCTGCCGCCATAAGTACGTACGTCCAAAGGTTTTGGGGGAGTTTTGATTCAATGAGTAGGCATCTTGCCATTTCAAAAAGTGTCCGCCACGCTCTTTCAGCAGTCCCGTTTTGGTGTGGTTATCTGAAGCTGTTTACGTTAAAAATCACATAATTCCATATATATCTTTAAGATAACAAGGGCGTGTCGGTTCAGTCGCGGAAATAGATGAAACAGTTTACGATCAGGTATTTCAGATACATTTATAATTTCTTCATTTTTTTGTTGTTATATTAGGAAAAAATGTGTGGAAGAAACGGAATTTCCAGTCATTCAATTATGTCATTGTTAAATTATATTTGCAATAGTCCAGAAACCACAAATATGAGAACGCAGTATTATATTTGAAAAAGTTAGCTCCAGTATCTGAATTACATTTTTTCTGCACAGTACTGTAAAAAGCGGATGGAAAAACTATGAAACACGAGGAGACGGCTAGAGGGAGATAGGGATGGATCGAAATTTTAATATAAAGATATTACACATATTTTAAATATATTTAAATTTGTATGACTCCGAGCAACGCTGGGTAGCCTTGCTAGTATAATATATATATATATATATATATATATATATATATATATATATATATAAATATATACATATGCATATGCCTATACATAAAACAATTGTAGTAAAACCAAGACTACTACTACTACTATTACTACCACTACTACTCTCTATCCGTCGCTTTACCTTCCTTCCATCCTCCCTTCTTTTTTTAATTTTTTGTTTACATTTCTAGATACAAACTAATTGTATTAGAGCGGTGAATTTGTTGGCAAATTTACTAATCTGTTTCCATATTAGTTTTATTTTATTTCATTTATTTAGATATTATTTATTTTGCTTCCGGTTTTATTAATTATTTTTTTAGATTTTAAGTTTCTATAACTTGATTGAAGGATTCCAATATGGGTTCTTTATTCTTATATTTATCATCGGTATGTTCATATGCGTTTTTGCTGCTAAATTACTTTCGTCGGCGTTCGATTTGCAGGAAAATCATGATTAATTTGTGATTTTGGGGCGATTACTTGGAAAAATAGGTAACTTTACACAAATAGGGAGGATTTTTTTCATGTTTGAATGATCCGTCCGTGATTTTGCATTTTAATATACATTCAGAGAAATGTTTCTGTTGTCAAAAGAAACGAACTATGTTCTTTACGTCACATTACGTACGGCTCATACATAAATTCCATACCTAATATAATATACTGACCCAACGGATCAGGGGTAGTCTAGAATATATATATATATATATATATATATATATATATATATATATATATATATATATATATATACTAGCAAAAGTACCCGTCGTTCACTGGCTTCAAAAACAGCCTACAGAAAATGATTTATGAAAGTATGATAGGTTATGAAAAGGGACGGTTGTAAAGAGATAGCTTCGAATTTTGGAGTATCAAAACCAAAGCAAAATATGATGAAAGTAAACATTTAATAGATACCCCCATAATTTAGTATACCATACCTGTTCACACTGAAACACTTATCACAATATTATGTGGATATATATTCAAAAACCTTGTAAAATTTTGTGACATATTTCCATTCTATTGAGGTAAGGCGCGAACGAACACCCCATAATTCTATAATACCATATTTATTTATTAAAGTGTGTGCCTATTTCCATTCTATGGAGGTCAAGAGCAAACGAAGATGCAACACTTTTGTTATACCATACCTATTTGATTTAAAATATACTTATCAAAGTATTATTGTGTACATCTATATAAAAAAAAAACTTGTAAACGTTTGTTTTTTTTAATTTTTTTTCATCATTTGTGGAGCAGGCGCGCGCAGACTCACACAGTTTTAATAAATCATCATTATGCCAGATCAAACATACCCACTCCTGTGTCTCGATACCTCTTCTATCATTATATGCGATCAGTGTTCTATAATAGTCAACAATATAGGAGCCTATTCGTGACCAGACACGCACAGACATTCAGCTCTATATAATTGATATATACAAATATATCATACCGTAATATACGACGCCCATTCTTAACAGACAAACAAAAACAATCAGGCAGCAGTACGACTTTATAATATAGGTATATAATTGTTCTTACCATTATTTATGATCGTTGTACTGTGTTTCTCTTTTTATTATATTTTCAAACAGCATTTTTGTGCTAGCTTGATTTGAGCGCGTATTTAATAGTGACCCCCCTTTTCTCCCTGGTTTTGTTTCTTTCTTATTTTACTTGTTTTGCTCCATCCGATTCCACCAGTAGTGTAATAGTAGCTTTTCTTTTACTCAGTTTCTATTATCATGTCTTTTGGCACTGCTCCTTTTTTTTACTCACTCATCATAAGCCAAAATACACTCCTTCATTTTTCATCTCTTTCTATGCTTATCTACCCTTTATCGATGCTGGAAGATCATGCAATAAAAACCTGTGGGTGATGGACAATGATCGTCGCCACACACTACCACATGGAGCCGACCAAAAACTTAGTTACTTACTTTGGTGTTCGGCCAAAGACGTGTGGAACCTCGAACACCTATGTAGAAGATAACGGAGTAAACAACATTAGGAGAGTCTACTACGAAATTCTACTTAAGCTGAATTCGATTACCGCAAAATGCGCATTTTGTCAATATATAAACCATTTTCACAAAAGCTTGTTGGCGATTTTGTTGGCAGCAAGTTTCAATTTTGGTATTAGATTTAGAAAAGAAATAATCTGAAAGTCTGGAATTGAAATCGTTCTAATACTGAGATAGAAACACAATGTTCATCCGAATGTTTATAAAACGCGATAACCAAACAGCAAGATCTTTAAATCTTATTATCATTTACTTTCTTTATAGTATAGAACTCACCATCTTCGACATTTTTTTTTATTTCTAAAAGCAAGCTTACTTGGCATTGTCCAGAAAATGATGTAACTTTTTAAACATGTGATATATCACTTCTTCTTTTTCTCGATGTAAAAAGTTGATTCATATCATTCGATATGTATATCGATTCGGAATTCGTGTGACATGTTATTCTGTAAAAAAAAAATCTTTTATTTTGGTATAATATTATGTAACGATATTTTTCTTAAGTGTGTAAAAATATTGTTATATATGTAGAATCCAAAATGAGTTTTGATATTCTAATAAATTATACCTTGTTATTTGATTAAAAGTTGGGCATGGGTGAATAGGTGTGTCAGAGAAGCTACATTATTTCTATCGTATTGTTGTTCGATTTTATTGTGAACGGATGTTTATTTCCCTGTGTTATTAGACAATTCACTTCAAGGATAATCGTGTTGTTAATTCTCATGTACATTTATGGGAAATGACGTTGGTTATCGATAACGACACAGAATGATAGCTTTGTTGTTTAATAGTCGAATCTACTTTGTCCAAGAAAACTTAGTTTAACTTACAATCTTAGCAACCTTGTCGTGGTCCTTTTCAAAAGTACCTGATGTCTTTCTAGGTTAGAAGTCTGACTTTCAAAACATACCGTAGAAACTTGTGTTAATAAGAGTATTTTCGGATTTATACACAATGATATGGTAGTCTGCGATTTCAGTTCTTAATAGAACTTTTTTAAAACATACATTCTATCACTAGATAGATAGATAGGTAGATAGATATCCATTCATATATAAACGGGAAGTTATAGATTTATGTTTCAATTATATTAATTATTTATTTAATCTATGCATTGAATCAGCATATATAAATGCGTATACCCCTTTTGTAACGTGACGTAAATTAACAATCTTAAACGTCACGTTTATATATCTAACAGTCAAAAAATGATAGCCGTTACTGAGGAAGTTTCTACTCGTCTTTTCCTGATCTATCAGCCGTTGAAATTCGCTCCTTGCTATCTGTTTCGTTGATAGTGATAGTGATAAAATGCAAAATTTTATTAAAGTATTAAGATATATCTCTCGGAAGAGTATCAGTAATTGGCGGTCTCTGTTGCTGTGGTCCCTAGACATTTTACCTTTTAGTTGAAATTTGGTAAATTTGTCATTGCTGCGTATTTCCGGTCCGCTAAAAAAGAGGAATACAATGAATTCGAGCAGTTTTTAACAAATAAGTTATTGTAGACTCCTGAACATGTATCTGATTTCATTTTTTTAACTTCAAAAAACAGTTTTTTCTGCTACAAATAATTTCAGGTGGACATTTCCGATTATAACCTTTTTTTGGCAAGGAACTAACCTTATCTTTCAGCAGATGCTAGATTTGCCACAGAAGTAAAGAAACCGCCAACCATTTATATACGCTGCACAGATTATTTCATGCGAAAGTGAAACATAAACACTCAAATAGATAAAGGGAAACATAAAGACATTCAATATTTACTCAGTAATCAGGTAACAATATGAATTTGCATTGTGTTAACAGAAAGCAGAATTATAATAACAGAAAATAACGTTTTCTAATTAGAGACATAGTAAAAGCCATGATGCATTACATAAGTTTACCTTTAATGCTGAATTTAATTTCACACGTAAAAGCCATAGGCGTCTGCATTAACTAATAATACTTCAGCGAATTTAATCTATCAATATAAGCCTTACGTGCCTCTACGCACCTAAGTGTGATACCGTTAGAGGAATGAATAATGATGGATTAATAGAGCGTAATAGAAATATTGAAACAGACGAATCAGAACAAATTTCGTATTCAACTCAAGAGTTCGGCTAAGTATACACGATATTTTTGAAAGAAAATAAAAAATTGTCTTTTATTTTCGCGAATTTTTAAAACGTCTGAATAGTTAATGAAATGTTTTGACACGCCGATATTGTCTAATGTAGCTGTGTTAATGTATTTTTATTTCATGTTTTAATATATATATATATATATATATATATATATATATATATATATATATATATATATTAGGTTTGTGTTAAAAATAATGTCATTTTTGATGTTCAACTTCATGTCAAAGAACGACTTAATTTTTGCACCACTATAATATACTCCTGTAAATTTAGTTGTTTTTGTGTATGAGTATTCATATTAAAAAGATGTTTACTATTTATACAAAACGAAAATACAACATTGTTATATATTGATCGTGGAATTGCACTCACTAGCAAAAATTCTTGCTAATTTAAATATTTTTTAACATTCATTTTAATTAATTCCATATTCCCTGTTTTTTTTTCTGTTTTTTCATAGGATGATCATCTTTAGTTGAATATTACGCGTAATATTTTACATGATTAATAGTTGGATAATATTTGCGTAAATATTGTTACAGTATATACAAACCCTTATATATATATATATATATATATGTGTGTGTGTGTGTGTGTGTGTGTGTGTGTATATATATATATAGTCCTGGTCAAAATCATAAGACCACTTAAGAAAGTAAGCGTTTACGCATAATATCGAATTTTGAATCAAACAAAGGGTTGAAAACATTGCCAAAACGGAACATATGATGGAAAAAAAGAAAGCTGCTTCATTCGAAACCTTAACCCTGATCTAATAATTATTTTTTAAAAAACAAACATTTTCACCTGGTCCAAAATGATAAGACCACAGATAATTTATCTGACAAAAGGCAATTATAAATTACTAAAAAGGGTCTCAGTATTTAGTATAGCCTCCATTATTACGAATTACTTCAAACATTCTCTTCGGCATGCTTGCGACTTAGTTGTTTTATCAGTTGCGAAGGAATTTTATCCCATGTACTGAAAACTGAATCAGAAAGTTCCTTTATCGAATCATACTGGGTTCCATCCTTGAACACTTCTTTTGCCATCCGTCCCCAAAGATTTTCAAGGGGATTGAGGTCCGGAGAACATGCTAGAGGATCTAAAAATTTTATATTATTTGAAGAAAAGTATTATCGTGCTTGTCGAGAAGTGTGTATCGCAGCGTTGCCTTGATAGAAAATCCAATTTCTTCCACACAGACGTGGACCTTCAGTCCTGATAGAAGCATTTTAAAGCATTGAAATGTACTTCAATGATGTTTGCCGGCCTTTCACTACTTGCAACTTTAGGGTCCCAGCTGACGAGGAAGCACCCCATATCATTAAATACCCCCTCCACTATGCCGAGTTGAAAAAGTCTCTTTGGGCAATTTTTTTTCGTGCCAATTGTGTTGAAATCCATCTCGACTATCTAGATTAAACTGTTTTTCATCGGGGAAAATTACATTTTCACACTTCTCTTCATCCTAAGTCTGGCATTTGTCGGCATATTTAAGTCGTTTAGTTTTGTGGTGTTCAAGAAGACTTGGTTTCTGCAGTCGCTTTAAATGATTGAAACCCTTCATTTTCAAATGCCTTCTGATGGTTTTAGGACTACATTCTGCTGCTGTTTGGAGTTTTTTAAACTTCGTCTGTTATGACGATCCAGTGATGGGTTTATTTTTATTTATTTTTATTTTTTGGGCGACTTGGACTCTTTTTGTATCCATATTGATCTGGATTTCTTTAAAACATTGTGATGGCCGGTTTTAATACGATTCACTTCGTTTGCAATGGATCTATGGGAGAGTCCACCCCATTGAGCTCAAAGATCCTTCCTCTCTCAATCTCTGATAATGGTTTCTCTTTTGCTATTTATAATTTAGGAAGATGTTTTTTATCCACTAACAAGTTGCTTTTAGCAACATAGAAAGCTTTTCGTATTCATTTTTTTAAAACTAGCCGATTTTATTAAAGTGGTCTTATCATGTTGACCAGGTGAAAATGTTTGTTTAAAAATATATTATTATATCAGGGTTAAGGTTTCGAATAAAGCCGATTTCATTTTTTCCATCATATTTTCCCTTTTGGCAATGGTTTAAACCATTTGTTTGATTAAAAATTCGATATTATGCGTAAACGCTTAATTTCTTAAGTGGTCTCATGCATTTGACCAGGACTGTATTTGTTTTATAAAATTGCCTGCCACCCTCCCTTGTCAAGTTTAGGGTTATATACACAGATCTTTATATAGAGGGTATTTGATCCCATGCGAAACTTGGCGGGAAGTAAGAAGTGGAAAATCGGCGCAAATGTATGTAAATTAAAAAATAGAATTTGTAAGATGATGCTCGAATAACATTACGAATATGCATGCGTAATGTAATAGCTATTGGTTTATAGTTTAATTTGTAGCCTTGCAGCAAGCATGTCTTCATCGCTCAGACATTAACGTAAAAGAAAAAAGTAAAGCATTAGCTAAAAATGTTGGTTTTTATTTTAAATAATTACGTTATGTTGCGTCCAATATAATATAATAATAAATACGAAATATACATTAATTAAAGTATCGTATTAAAGCGTATTTTACAGCCAAGTAATGCCGGGCGATCTGCTAGTATATATATATATATATATATATATATATATATATATATATATATATATATATATATATATATATTATATATATGTGTGTGTGTGTGTGTGTGTGTGTGGGTGGGTGTGGGTGTGGGTAGGTGCGTTTGTGCCTGCGTGCGTGTATTATTTATGCGTATATATATTTTTTTGTTATATATATTATTTTTATATATGGTATTTATATATATACGTATACTATTTGTATGCATATACTTATATGATTGGTAAATATATAAAAATACTATTTGTATATATATATATGTGTTATATGTATGTATACATCATTTGTATATATATATATGTGTGTGTGTGTGTGTGTGTGTGTGTGTGTGTGTGTGTGTGTGTGTAGCAGACCGCATGTCATTGTCCGATCGTAAAATACGATTTAAAATCATATTTCTATTTATGCAAATTTCGTATGTATTATGATAGAGAAAATTTTGTATGGATCATTATTTATATGCTAACCAATAAATATGGTAATGATTTCACATATTTAAATAAATGACATCGGTACCTCCAGCTGGTATCAAAACCAAAACATCTAGCCAAATATTCAAATAAGTGTTTGATAGAAATATTTCGCACGCACAACAACAAGCTTAGCTTATAAAGCGGGACCTATCAGATTTGAGAATCTCTTTGGACTATTCAATAGGAAAAGACTAGCGTCAGATGTACCTGCTCAGCTCTGTCAACAATTCTTCATGCATCGGCGAATACTGACTTTGTAGATGCACGGGATACTCTCATGTGTGGGTACTCCTCTAGAACAATAGAGTGAATCATTCTTCTTTGCAACAGCCTTCGCACTATAATCTACGTATTTATTCCAGTACAGATTGTTTGTGATTGTTAAGGGTAGGATTTTGAGAGAATAATTCTTAGGTAGAGTGTTATTTTTCATGTGTATCAGTGGTATGGAAAACTTGTATTTCTTAAAAGAGGGCAGCTTAATCGTACTAGGATTAAATGTTACCATCCATCTACGACCCCATTCCACTGAAGTCTCGCGTTATTTTTTAAGGATTTTGCAAGTGTCTTAGATTAGTGTACATCCGTTCTTCCCTCGGGCATGTCATCAGCAAATATATCGATTTCAGACACAATATAATCAGTGATGTCATTGATGAATATTAAGAATAATAGTGGTCCACAGATCGGCCCCTCCCCTGCGGAACTCCGACATCAATGTTATTCTGTTGGATGTACTGACATCTATAACAATCTCGATGGTCCCCTTTTCTTAGAAGTATCCAATTATGTTTAGTTGTCCAGCTACACCGAACCTTTCATATTTAAAGCGTTGCATATGCGTTCAGGGATGACCGTTACATATCTGCAGTAGACGGACATATATATCCATACTGTTTGTCAGAGAGATTAGCTTTTGTGAAGTGTTCGACATGTGCTTGCTTGATTAATATATCAAATATTTTAGCGTGGAGAAGGATAAGACTAAGTGAGCGATAATTAGAAGGGTAAACTATTTCACCAGATTTGTTGCACACTGGTACCAGAGACGCGAACTTCCAACTATTAAGGAAATAAAGCTCAGCGAGTTGAAGAGTTTGGAATATGTGATGGATTGCTCAACTGAGTACTGCTTAATTAGTTTAGTAGGGATGAGTCCAGGCCCAGATAACTTGGGAGGTGCCTTTATTATTTCCTGATATGGCGGGCATAAACAAAAGATATTTTTAAATCATCATGTGTGGCTTCAGAATGCATATGAAACTTTTGGAGGGATTTGTTTGCTGGGTGTAAAAATATTAAGATATAAATATCTGAAACGGGGCAGGAATTTCACACGAAGCGAAGAAACATTGCATCACTTATACAAATAAATCAAAACCGTTTAAATAGAGTATTTTTACATAGGAGTTATCAATTATCAAGGCCCAGCGGTCAATCGATGATAAGGGTTAATCAATATACAGTAGTCAATAAGACAATATAACTAGTAGTAGAAGTTTGGTAAATTGGATTACTGAACAGAGCGACTCATCAAGACTGTGGAAAGTTGGCAAGCGGATGAACGTTCTACATGCGTGCAGTTCTAAGGAAGCAACTTTGTTCATGTAATCAACGTATAAATTTAAGCACAGATAAAGAGTAAGGTGAATTATTGATGGAGGTTTCAGCCAGCGGAGTGTTTGTCGGTGGTTTGGCTAGGGGGGAACATTGGAGTTCAGACGAGCCCTTAACATAAAAATTACGATAGAGCAGATACAAGCTAGCAACGTTGCTACTGTGGGGAGGAAGTGGCAGGGAAGAGAAAAGACTTCACGTATTACTCTACGAAATCTATTTTGAACTCTCTCATAGCAGGATGTGATCACAGTACTTCATGATTGGGCGTAGTTGGCTTTTATATATAGATAGAGAATTGTCTCGGCAGTGATATCTCTATTGGAGCGGTAAAATGATCCCACCACTTTCCCAGCGAACTTAGCGACGAATTTGAGGTCCAGTCAGGAGTAAAGGTCAGACCAAGAAACTTGTCAAACATGGGCCTTCTCAATAATAGAGTCATTCATTTCAATTGATGCCAGACAAGGAGATCAGGACACTAATGATGGAAATATAGAATCTTGGTTTTAGATGCATTAAAATTAACAAGCCATCCCTTTCCCCATTGCGCCATGTGCTAAAGATAGAGGAGAGAGAATCATTGAGATCTTGTTTATTTCTGTGTATTGAAGTGTTGCCATGCATATTATTATCGTCAACATAAATGTATACGGATTATCTTATGATGTGAGTTGGGTATACATCTATATACAGTAGATCAAAGAGAGTTGGCCACAGAATGGAATCCTGACAGACATCAGCATTCATGCTGCGAGCTTCTAATTTCTGCCCATCAACACTGCTTTTAGAAACCTATCAGAGAGAAATGATTTGATAATTGAGAATATATTTCCAACTAATCTTTTGCTTGATAGCCCGTGGAGTAGATCTTTATGTTATACCCCATTAAAGGCATATGATATGTCAAGAGCAATTGCCCTAGCAGCATACTCCTGACGCACAGCTGATTAGTCTGTACTGAAAGGGAGATGACCGATTACCTGAATGTTAATTGGATATTTAACCAAAATTATACTTGCCATCATTTGTTAATAAATAGTTTATATGATCTACTCAAAAACTGCCTAACTATGTAGTATATATATATATTTAGTTAATAAAAATACGAGGACAATTTATATGTGTTATTGCTGTTTAGATGTGTTATTGTATATATGATTGATCGCCTTAAAATATTGGTAGACTTGCATGCGCTCCCTAGCTTCTACAGTTATAAATATAGTTTAATTCGTAAACATGTGCATGCGGTTATTCTTTTCTAAACAGTTCACTTCTTGTAAGTAAAAAGGGAAACTCAAGCTAAGATCGAAAAAAAACTGAAATACATTAGGCCAAGTACGATAACAATAGGCCAGCTTGGCGCGATTTCTAACAAAGTAATCTGTCATGTGAACGATTCAGGCATGCGCATTCGTGAAAGAATTGACAAGCAGATGAAAATCCAATTAGCTCACGTACTATAGTTTATATTTTGACCACGTAGCAGTCATTTGTTCAGGCGAAAACCGGATTATAATGTTTTTACACGTCTAAAAAAAATATACACAAAATTTCAAGTCTGTAGATCAAACATTGGTTGAGTATATAGGCTGGGAAGTGTCCCCACACATATCGACATATTTTATCACTTTTTACAGATATATAGATGTATGAAATCGATTCCTCCGTTCAGTCTCGAAAGACAAAGGATATACACTGTAGGGGCAATTGCGCGTGAAATTGAGAGGCAAGGGTTCCGCAATCTATAACTATGCCTCTCCTTAATCGACACTGTTTCATTCCAGTGGCAAGGCGAAGTCCAGGACGACTGGAAACCATGCTGAGATAACTGTCTAGCACATACAGCAACTGGAAGTCTCAAATGGTCACCCATTTTGTACTGGCCAGGTTCAAGGTTGCTTAACTTCGGTGATCCGGTGGAAACCGGTGTGTCACCGCGATTATATATGAACTAATAGCTATAAAATCCTAGGTTTTTCTATTCACCTTTCAGATAGAAGACAAGACCATAAATAAAAATACGGACACTGATTAATATAGCGGGCAAATATATACGCATCTGATGATATGAATAATAGCTTGCTTAGAATACAATTTTGTGTCAATTCATTGTTTCCTCCATATATTAACAATTGTCTCATGATTAAGTTCCGTTAGATTAAACAGAAATACGAAAGAATAAGAGAGACTACAAAATCAACTTTCCAATCAACGAAAAATATCTGTTATTATGCAGCGAATTGATAAATATGAATATCTGGCATACCGATGAAATTGCACCTAAATTTTTTTCCGTTCTTTCTCGGGGAATATCGAGCAATATACAGAAAGAACTATATCGCTTTTCTCCAGCTGCATAATGGTGGACAATAACGACAGAGAACGCCCTTGCACTTCATCATCTTTCTCTGTAATTTACGATTTGAGCCTAATCTCTCATTTACTCACTAAAAAATAACTTTGATAATGTTCTACTAATGGATATATTTTTTCATCTTAGTATTCCCAAGAGCGAGAGGATGAATTTGTTGTAATTGAAAATAGCGAGATCATTAGAACTCATTTCATAGCTATGGTATTATGTTTATCGATGATAACCATAGCTTTTATGATAATTATAATTATGGTACGTGAACGGTAAGGCCTATGTACTCAATCTAACTCTAATGCTAATAAATCACTCATGAAAGCTCTGATAATTATATACGAAACGAAATTGAAATAATGACGAACAAAAACTCAGTGAATAAATGACGAAAACAAATATTGAAAGTAATACATGGAAGCTAACTACTGTTCATAAGAAAAAGAAAAAGAGTCCATTTGAATATATACACCTGTTATGGCAATGCAATAAAGTGTGGGCTTCACATTACATATATTGGCTTTATAAAAATCTTAACTTGCTATACATCTAACATGCCTGCAATACATTCCTATGAATCTTAATTACGGTAATAAGGACTTAAATGAAAAGTGTAAACATACGTAATGCAAATGGGAACCTAAATGAATAGATGCGCATAAACTAACCTGGTTTTAATAACATATATCAATGTGTGATTTTTTATTATAATTATGTGAACTCAGAAATAACCCTTTTTGCAACATCTGTAATAAATGTATTTTTATTACTCACCCAAATAATATAACATTTTTAATACTCACAAATGTGGTTTTACGAAACATTGGTAATAGTTTTTTTTAACTGTATATATATATATATATATATATATATATATATATATATATATATATATATATATATATATATATATTTATATATATAATATTTTAATTATATATTTTAACTTAAATCATGCACACACAGACACACACACACACATATATATATATATAAAGATATATATATATATATATATATAATATACTTAGATTATATATATGTGTATATACTGATATTCACACGCACGCATTTTGCGTGTGTGTGCGTGTATGAATATGTATGAGTAAGGCATTTTTGCAATCGAATGTAAGTGTATAACTTTCTGAAAACGCGTACAAAAGAAAACACGTAGATATTGAGCCGCGAAATATCTGTTTACCGTATATTTAAGCACATGATTTTAGTACAGTAAAGGAGGCAAGCAACACGAACCTAACAAATGTAGCATTCTGCCGCTGATCGTAGGTCAGATGTATGCATGTCGAGGAGACATAAGTGTCTTGTGTTCATCAAAATTCACACATTTGAGACTTTTTTCTTGAACCCTGTTTAAAAGTGATATATTAGTGATAAATCCATCAATCAAAGTGTGGCAAAATTATTAACGCAGGCTCGAATTTATAAATTGTAAAGTTACCAAGATATGATGAGATAGATGATTATAGAGAAAAAGATATATCTCTTGAATAATGTAACACATTTGATATTTTCACGCGGGTTTTAAGAGAATTCGCAACGGACGTGATTTACTTGTTCGAAGACCACGCACCTCCAAGTTATGCTGACTTAGGAAAAGGCATGTAACGACTTTTAATGACGGAAAGTATATGTCCAATGTCCTTATCGTTAATGAAAACAAATATAAGTTGTTAAATCAGAAACTATTATATTAACTTCCCTATTTGTCTTAATAAAAAAAACGCATATGTAAAAAAGGTAAATATGTGACAAGATAAGATATGACAAATATATTTTTCTTGTATGAAGTTTTACATGATCATGGTTTATATATATATATATATATATATATATATATATATATATATATATATATATATATATATATATATATATATATACATCTATATTTTTTCTAGGAGTGTATAATTTATTTCTATCAGTATCAATTATTTGATATTAGTATTGGTGGAGATGTGTGTACCAACGTAATTATTCACATTGCATTTACATTTCAGCAAGGTTGTACTATCGGGGGAACAGGGGCCAGGAATAACATTAAAAAGGAAGGATGTCATAAGAGATGAGATGTCAGTCCGAATAATTTATGCATTAATGTAAATTATGGATTTCTCTCCTAGTCAGCTGAGCTGCGTAATTTATGTTTAGTGTATTTGGTTTGCCTGATCCCGTTTGGGGAAGTACTTTTAACATTAGCACAGGGATGTAAATCTGCTCAAACGCGGAGGAAAAAAGATGCTTGGAAGAACGTAAAGATTGTACCCGATCTAAAGTGCTACGGTTAATGTTCGGTTCACCAGCTAAACGATAACAACAATATTCCATGCAAGGAAACAGGTAGAGTAATGTTATTTTAATCTGTTAGATAGGCAGTAAGTTCTTTAGAACAGGTGTGACACATTCTGTTGTGAATTTATTGTATTTATACTTGCCTGAGAATATAATCTGGGGAAGTTAACCCAAAAAACTTTTCAAAGTTGATGATATCGGTCCTCGTTATATGTAATTAAGTAATGACAAACAACTGTGTGACAATATGTGTATCTATGTTTGTGGAGGTGTGTGCATGAGACACAAAAAATTACTACTACTACTACTACTACTAATAATAATAATAATGATAATAATAATGATAATAATAATAATATATATATATATATATATATATATATATATATATATATATATATATATATATATATATATACAGGAGGAAAATATTAATAATAGAAAACTATATTCTGGGGCATATAGTATGAATGAGTTCCGAAAGCTTTTTACGCCAGGTATTGTGAAGCATAATGCTTATCAGAAAAAGAGGGTGCGTGTGCTATCTAACAGGATACTGTACGACGTTTAGCAATAAACATATTTGGCTGTCTTTTATAGGAGGAATATATTGGAAACGGGGCAAGCTGTTATTCATGGGATTATTAGATCAATATGGTGCTTTAAATATGTTACAGTATGATTTTAACAGAATTGCTTTATACTTTCTCCATTCTTTACCGGTTATAAACACAGCGATCCCAATCTTAAAGCGTACTTATTTTTAGTGGGCGAGTGCAAGATTATTGTAGATAATTAGTATGTGAGATCGTCACTCAGTTAATCCTAACTACTCACTCGGCGGTGCCGAGATATCTGGTTTTAAACCTAGGCGAGAAGGAACTTTCCTGGTCCAGACTGGCTCGTAGCTCTCGACAGGTTATCAATCAAGGAGTGTGCGAGTTACGTCATACGTTATGACACGAAATAAGCGTGGGAAGGAGGCGTCGTAGTCCTGGTTGACAAATTTCTAGAACTCGTAACTACAATGAATTATTAGCTTGCAAATCTAAACTACTTACGCAGTAGTAGAATGTTATGATCCCAAGAAATCACTAGAGACACTTTGATGCTTGAAGATGTTTTCATGATTGAGCAATAAATGTTGTGTTCCGCTTTCTTATTTCCTTTGCGTAAAAAGGGTATCGTGGAGGTCATTTATAGCAACAATTTGTCTCGCGATTAGACTTAGACAATTGGTCTTACAGGTTTTGTCTAGCTTCTATATTCTGATTAACAGTACAAGTGCCTTAACTCTTTTGTAGCACTTAGAGTGGCTGCACTATCCTTACATGTATACTATTGTAATGTTTGTAATAAATTGTCGCCCATGGAGAGAGATACTGAACCTTTATTGTGATGAAGATTTGGTGGCTGATCTACTTGTGTCAGCAAGTTTGGTGTTATGCACATCTAAATTGTCCAACAACTCTCATACTAAAACTAAAAGTATTGAATGAAATACCAGTGCAAACGACGAATATAATCTAACTCCACACACCCGCAAGAAAATCGAGTTCGCCCCCTCTCTTGAGGTGTCCATTTACATATATAGATCGGCTTAAATTTAACATAGACGATTTATAATTATTTCACCTCTTTAACTTTCCCCATTTAGCGGTAAGACAAACTAAATTTCGTTCTTCTATTTCTTCAAGATATTTTACGTCATAATCGGTCAAGCATTGTTTTTTGTTCGCGACTTCATAGATACTAAGATTCTATCCGACCGCCAGTACCGATTAACGCAATTCTGTATACTGCATATATCCTAACAGTAATATCGAAACGTGCATACAACCTACTACATAAGACAGTCAAGGCTAGGGATTTAGCACTATATGTATCTAAGTGTTTAACAGTGTTTAAGAGAAAAGGTCCTGAAATAAAAAATTACATTATGTGATATGGATAGCTCAACAATTCATATAATAAAATTCTTATTAAAAAGGAACAGTGAAATTGTAGTCGATGACTGTGTTTAAAAACCATGATATATGCGCATATACCACAGGGGTGATCCGTGGACTTTCGATGTTCCTGATATTCATAAATGTTTTTCATGGTATGATATGTATATTTGTTCATAGCACTACGCTCTATAACGCATATGATTGCATACCGAATGAATACATATCAACAGCATTAGATGAAACGTTAGGGAAAGACACCGAGTATTCAATGAAATGGATGTGACATTAAATGTTGCTAAGACTAACAATTTTTTCTTTTAACAATACATTTTCTGAACCACTGATTGCCATGACTAAAAATACGCTACCTAAATTCCTTCGTTCAAACTCCTTTGCTTAACTTAAAGAGGTTACTGCAAAAATAAAAGTGCTATCTATATTACTAGATAATTATTGACATTTGAGTATATCCACTATATCTACAAGGCAACCGTTTATCTATGCCTGGAGTATTGATTGTGCAAGTGCATCTGCTACTTAGACTCATACTTAACCATTTTTATAAACAGTCTTCAGCTTTGTAGTTGCCGAACTATCAAATATCCTCCAACCCTTATCTTATTGCAGAAATGATGGATCCTTGTGCCTGTTCTACAAGTATTGAATGTTATTTGCCTATGTGACGTTGTAGTTACATTTAAACACAGACCCGAGGTTGTGTATGCATGTCTCGCCCAACAACAAAAGAAAGGAATTCGACATACGAGGGGTGTGCAGTAAGTAATGGCCCTAACCCACGTCCAGTTGTCTGATCTAGCTGAAATTTTTCATGTGCAATAATTTATATCTCTACGGGTTATGTTACAAATTACGGTTTTTGTTTTACAAGTGTTTGAACTGAGTCAGGTGTGAAATGGAGCTTGTTGAATGTCGAGCAGTGATCCGGTTTTTGTATTTGAAAGGACGCACACCACAGGAGACTTTTGATGAAATGAAAGAAACTTATGGTGATAATGCTCCATCATATGACGTTGTAAAACGCTGCCATCGTGAATTCAAACATGACCGGAAGTATGTGGAAACAGCTCCCAGACCTGGTTACTCCCCTTCTCCCATTGATGAGGCATTTGTCTGTCAATTGAGGTTGCTATTTTAGAAGATCGGCGCATTACTATTCGCCAAATAGCCCAAGATGTCAAGATTAGTACAGGGTCTGTGGAAACTATCATTCATGACCATTTGCATATGCATAAGGTCTCTGCAAGATGGATTCCCAGGTTGTTCACGCCATTCCAGAAGCGAGAATGCGTCGAGTACTTGAGGATGCATTTGGAGATGTGCCAAGAAGATGAGTCGAAGTTTTTCAAAAGACTGATTACACAGGATGAAACCTGAGCCCATCACTATGATCCAGAGACCTAAGCCCAGGCAATGCAGTGGAAGCACTTGGACTCACCACCTCCAAAGAAGGCAAGGGTGCAATCCTCCGCTGGCAAGGTCATGCTCACAGTCTACTGGGACCAGGACGAAGTAGTGGTGACAGATTTACTGTCAAAGGGTAACACAATTACCGGAGCCTTTTATGCTTCAATTTTGAGGAGGAAATTAAGAGAAGCTATCAAAATCAAGAGGCGGGGCAAGATCAGCAAAGGTACCCTCCCTCTGCAGGACAACGCTCCAGTCCACAACTCGCATGTCGCCAGATCAGAAGCACGCGCGTGTGGTTATGAAATCCCCCTTCACGTTTCCTACTCTCCTGACCTTGAACCCTCTGACTTTAACCTCTTCCCAGCCATGAAGTTGTTTTTGAAAGGTAAGCGTTTCTCAGATGATACAGCCTTTATTTCTGAAGTCACGTTGTAGTTGGAGGACCAACCTGGGATGTTCTACAAAAACGGCTCCAGAGCTTCATCAAACGATGGGAGAAATACATAACTCTGGGTGGTTCCTATGAAGAGAAAACTGTGCCAAGTTTTGTTGCTCTACTGCTATGGGAAGTGGGTCCGGGGCATTATTGTACGACCCTCGTATGTTTTTATTATGTTTGTTAAATACAAGGCATTTCTTCCGGTTTTCCCACATCAAGCAAGCTGACCCTTATTCTCAAAGCCAGTCCTGCATCTTGTTTAAAAGGTTTTATCGTGCTGTGACGTGATTAAAATACCGTACTGTATCGACACATTCTTTAACGTGCCCCTCCTTTCCACGTGTCTTTCTCCTCTCTGTTAATTTGTACTTCTTTTTTATCTCACTGTGACATCACGCTCGTGCCAGAGCTTGTGCATTTGTATATACGTCAGTTGCTTCGTTACATCCCGACGAACTCAAAGCATATAAACCCACCTGATATTAATATCTGCGAGTAACAGAAGCAGTAACATTCCACGCTTGACTGTAAAAATTCCTAGCTACGGGAAAGCCTTCCACTATAATAGTTACTTCCTTAGAATATCTGAATTAAAGAATTCTTTCCCAGGTTCGTACACTCTTGATGGTACTGACATGCAGAAGTTCACACGTAATGTGAAACGGTATCTTGCTGCTCACTGTCCTACATTGTTTCCATGTTTATTTTGTATCAAATAGAAACCTCGTACGCCCATAGAATAACAGTAAAAAGATCTAGAAAGCACAAAACAATTTCGAAATGGAACTGGAGACAGAAAAAGATGAACGAGAAATATATCCCGTAAATGGTGTGTTGACTAGTAAACGGAAAACTAATTCCACAACTGCTGAAGTGAAGTTTTTATTATATCACGAGAATCGCTATAGATATTTTGTTATTTTGTGTTATACAAGGTAACATCAAAAACACATAAAAAGGATGAAATGGATCCAAGCAAGAAAGAGATCGACGAAAATAAATGTGCATCAGGCATTTAAAAAAAAAAGACTTCTAAAAAGACTAACTTTATATGTTTACTATCTACTAGTTAGATAATAAAACATTTGCAAACTAGTATAAGCTATATAAATATTTTAAGGATGATGGCAGTAAATTATAGGGCATTAGCAGTAGTTGTATTCTGATTCATGTACGCGCAAATAGGACATTGTGGTTTTCTAAAACAAAGTCATTAAGAAAAATAGATATTTTCTTTTATACTATACAAGGAATAGAAAAATCCCCATCAACAGATCATAGACGGATAGATACTCGTTTGGTCATTTTATGTTATAGGGATATGAGTATACATAATTAATGTATAAATATTATACTTGTGACAGAAGAAATATTTGACTCATTACGTAAATAAATCAAAAATACATATATATATTTAGATACATGCATATGCATGTATACATATATATATATATATATACATATTTATATATTTGCATAACAGAAACAATCGTGTTAAAGTATACTAGATGTAAAATTATAAATTAACAGATTTTTCTGATTCTTCTAGATGAGATTCGATACTGCATTATTGAAAACCATCGTTTGCATATAATTACTCAGCTTATATATATATATATATATATATATATATATATATATATATATATATATATATAGAGAGAGAGAGAGAGAGATCTATTTCCTATTTGGTTTTATCGAGCTTTTACATCTGGTTGAGATTACTTTATAGATATTAACTCTTCAATATTTATAATATACTTTACTTATGCCATCTTGGATTATTTTGGTAAACTTTACTGTAATACTTATCTTATTTTTGTATGTATATATATATATATATATATATATATATATATATATATATATATATATATATGTGTGTGTGTGTGTGTGTGTGTGTGTGTCTGTCTGTCTGTCTGCCTGTATAATTTTTTTTATTAAACATTTGAATAATTTTTAATCAAATATTTATTAAATATTTTTCCGGTATAAAAATTAAGTATTGGTATGCATGGTGCTAAGTCTCACTTTTCATCAGTATGGATAAACATTTCTATGAGGATCGAACTCGTAAAAACTTATCAAAAAGCTTAGACATACTGATGGCAAGTCGTACTTTGAAACATGTCTGTCCATGGATAATTTTCTGCATGTAAAAAGATATTTGAATAGATATTTGAATAAACATTATTAAAAGGTTAAAAATAAATAATAATTACAAAGAATGCGTCCCAAATATTGGCAAGTACCAACTTAGAATGCATTTATAGACTAAAATAAAAAAATGGGCAGGCAACTTTTCTCAAAAGAGCTCAAGAAGCCGAAAAAATGAATTGCTAATAAAAAATAAATAAATCACAATCTTATATATATATATATATGTATATATGTTTGTGTGTGTATGTATGTGTGTGTTCGTTTATAATAGACTCCGAAATAGATAGACTGTTTTATATCTATTTAATGTTTGCATATAAATGCCACTCATCGATAATCAATTTATCCGATTAAAGAAGGAACAGTTCGATTTTAAACAAATTTGACAATTTTTACAATTTACACTATAAGTCCATTTATGCTATTTTCTCACAGAAACCGTAAAATGACTCAACGTATAAAATCAACAGTAGCTCTTTGTATGAGACAGTGGCGTTTTCAAAATCATATTGTTGCTTAGAGCACAAGTGAACGCTTATAATTTCTTTAGAATTTTGAATTTTCATCAAATATATGATACAAATTACTTTTATAACATCAACTCTAGCTTCTCTACAGTGCAAGGTAAACTATAATATATTGAGTACAAAGTTACTATGGGGATATATGTAAAACTTCCTCTATATGCACTGTGGTGGCTTCCCGAATAAAGCAGAAAATAAATATATTTTATTGAAAAATTGACGGTTTCGTTAATTGCGATTATAACAAAAATATTGAAGGTGGGGAACATTTAATCTTGGCCAGCGTCGTGTCTACCTGCTAGTTCTCAATTTTGTCAGCTAAAAAAATTCATAGAAATTGCTCTGTAGAAGTGATTAAATTAAGATTGCATTATTTATTTATGAAATATATATTTTTGTTATAAATAGTATTTGAGATATTTAAATATACGCAAAAAAATCTACACTAAAAACCTATTACTGGGAATTAAAAAAAAGTCGACAGTGGACACTAGTCCCGTGGAAGACAGTGCTACAAGTACATAGAGCAAGTTATACACGTGTAGTTGAGTCTAAATAAAATTTTAAGATTGTGGTCTAGTTCAAAATATTTTTTTTTTTACATGGAGTTCCCCACTTATCAATGCCCAATGGCCACTCGGGATTAGGGTTAAACTGAAGACCTCAAATATAAATAAGTGCATACACTAAATAAAATTTACTTTAGGTAAACAATATAAAAATACAAATACAAATATCAATCATTATTTAGCACTCTTTTCTGAGATAATCCCTCTTATTTGATAAAGAAATAATAACCCGTGATGCAAATAACTTTAAAATTACTCAAAATACAGAAATTAATTAGATTTTGTGGTGTTTTGTTTACGTGTAGTAATTTGGTAAATCAACTATGTAGCTTAATCTCAAAATCATTTGCCATTTTATTCAGAATTACTTTGTTTGGATTCTCTTTGTGTATAACATTCATAGGTAAACTTTAATTGGTTTCAGATCACAAATTCTAATTCAGGAAATATTTTCCCATCCTCTTTAATCATTGTAAATCTAATTCATTATAAATTTGATGTGTTTTCTATGGGACGATGTGCCCATAGGTAACCATTCAGACATATCTCTAAAATACCCCCCAAAACCTCATATTTCGGAAATAGTTATTGATTGATTGTATAAATCAGAATATTGGAGGGACTTGATTTTAACGAAGATCGTTTGCGTAATTCCTTGTCTATTCTAAGCTAAATATAGCCAACTTTGGATTAGATATATCAGAAGTAAATTATATACATGCTAATAAATACACTTATCAAACTTTATATATATATATATATATATATATATATATATATATATATACGCACACAATTACACAAATACACACACACACACATATATATATATATATATAAAGAATGAGAGAGAGAAATAGAGATACATTCATAAACATTTATACACATATACGGACTGAGAGAAAAAGAGAGACAGATTGCAAGGAGAAACACATTTTTGCCAATAAGCCATTTTTATTTAAGGTTGACTTATTTTGATTTGTGTTTTTCGCAAATATTAGTTGATAACATGTTCGTGGTTGATTATATTCGGTCTTTTACACTTTACTTTGCGCCCTTTCTGTTTAAGCTTCTGGTGATATTATGATTACTTCTCTGACTTAGTACATAGTAATGCATTTAATGCTTGAGTTTTTTTCTAGTTTTTAATATCAAATATTTAGTCTACTCAGGCCCCAGGATTATTAATGAAAATCATTGCAATTTTGATTAGGTTTATACAGTTGGAAATAACATACACGTCTCAGACAAGGACAGTAAACAAGGAAATCGCACTTTACATATAAATACAAGGAATGTCTTCTTTTATTCATTAATATTTGCTTTAAGGAAACGCCTGTCAGCTATTGTATATTCTTGTTTCTTTTGTACCTCGACATCCTTTAACGTAATTTTCCTGTTGCACTTTATTTTGGAGATTGAAATGAACTCAACACAAAGAGATTTAACCTGGGTTCCATCAATGTCAATACAAAATATACGTAAGAATACTGATAACTACTAGTAGAACCCTTGAATATTTCCCGGTAACTGAAAATTCTCAGATTATATAAATAAAAAGCCAAAAAACCTGCTAAAACAAAACAAATTATTTTAATCTTCTAAAACTACATGAATTGATTTTAAAAATTTAGATTATTTCTTTTTCGATAAAAATTCAACACACAACATATTGTTTTTTCTTAATAATAGTTTATATAACAAAGAACCACGGTTTGCTGGACAAACTTGAGTCCCTGTACAGGAATAATATCCAGTAAATAAAACGTTGTTTAGTAAATCTTTATTTTTTGCATTTTTTTTTCATTTCCATACAGCAATCATGGATATAAATATCACTAAAACATCTGCTGGTTCATATGCTTTATTTCGGTACCTTACTTGCCTGGGTGGCTGGCCGATAGGCTGAGATAAATAACGTTACACACACACACACACACACAGACACACACCGGAAAATATCCAGTAAATAAACGTAGTTTAGTAACTCGTTTTTTTTTTTTTTTTGCGTGTTCTCCATTTTTTTGCATTTCCATACACTAAACATGGATATAAATATCACTAAAACATTCGCTGGGCAATAAACTTCATTCCTTACCTTATTTGCCTGGGTGGATTGCCTGTAGGCTGAGATAAAACGCGTCACACTCACATACTCTCAGACGGACATTAGGAAAATTTATAATAAGATCATAAATGAACAGATGTTATTCACTTTAACTTTAAAAAAATTACAAAGAAACTATACAAACAATTACAGTATTCTCCCAATATATATTTTTTAATTATAAATAAAATAGCTAGTTGGATGTACTCGCAAAAAAAAAATGAAACAAAAAGACATTCACTGATTTTATGTACAGTAATACATCTCGATTACACCTAGACCCCCATCTTCCAACGTAGACCCCTACTACCAGGTCTCCTTCTCCAACATTAGGGGTCTACGTTCCAACCTTCCAGAGGTTGAAACCCAATTACAGGAAACGAAACCGAACATATTATTTCTAAGTGAAACTGGAATAGGGCCGACCACTTCCCCAGATGAGTTCATAATTAACTGATACTCTAATTTAACAGCTAAATCTGACCCCAAAGATCGCCATGGGTATGGAATATGTGCCTACATTAAGGGTGGCTTCCCGTGTGGCAGGGATATCTCTAGAGAAGATCCTAATTTACCCTATATGTGCTTCAGGGTTGCACTTGCTAACACCACTGCATTTATATTTGCCCTCTATCGGCCCCACAACAGCGGAGTTACGATCTTTAAGAGCATATCTGAGAAAATAGGCCATATACTGTCTGCACATCCCTCGGCTAACATCCACATCTGTGGTGACTTCTACGTCAATAACGTGGAATGACTGACCAATTCAAATAAGACAGATGATGAGGGGAGGTTTTGTCAAGATTTTGCCATTGCTTATGACCTCACTCAGATTGTTCGCGCACCTACCCGTGTGCCCGATACACCCGGTCAATATGCAAGCCTCCTAGACCTTTTTCTTTTAACTTCCCCTGAGCTATGTTCATATTCCGTTCATTCTCCTCTAGGATCCTCCGACCACTCCGTCGTATCAGTTAACATAAAAACGAAATGTAAGAAGCCCCCAGAAGTACCCCTCCACCGTACTGTATACCGATACTTTAGGCCTGCTTCCGTACATTCATATCTGATTTACCTCTGCACTCCATGTTTAAAAAAGAAGTGCCCTCTTTAGTATCAGATCAGACGGAATGGTTAATTGTAGGCATAGACCAATTCATACTATCTAAAAAATTCCAACAAAACCCTAACAGCCAGCCATTGTTCTCCCCAGAAGGTGCTGCTACTATCGCACACAGAAATCACTTTTTCCATAGCTACCAACGTAATAGATGCACTGAGACTAAAGCTGCTTTTGGGACTGCCAGCAACCACTGTAAAAGAGTAATAAAAAATGCAAGAGAGCTACATGCCCAGTCTGTTAAATTCAAGGTAGCTGATCAGCGGCTTGGTTCCCACCAGTTTTGGCAAATAACAAATAGGATCCTGAACAGAAGTGTACGTTCTATCCCAACCATTATCAATGGACCAGAGGTCATCTCGTCAGCGTCAGACAAGGCCAAACTATTTGCAAAGAATTTTGCAGCTAATTCTACCCTATGCGACGAAGGCCATCAACTCCCCATATTTCCTCCTATAACACAGAACAAGCTAGGTAACATACAAATATCCGTGCATGAGGTCGCCAAGCTAATAAAGAACCTAGATTCCAGTAAAGCAACGGACACTGATGGCATCCCAATTATAGTGTTTAAAAAAAGCTTCAACCAGAACTTGCTCCAATACTTACGAAACTATTTAAGCGCTGCCTTAAGAAAAAGTGCTTTTCGCTCCCTGGAAGACCTCATCAGTTTGCCCTGTATTTAAGAATTTAGGTGATAAGTCATATCCCTCTCATTACAGACCAATAAGTATCCTGTGTGTTATTAGTAAGTTGCTGGAATCCATTTTAAATAGAGAAATAGTCAACCACCTCAGCAGGAATAACCTTCTTAGTGACACACAATATGGTTTCCGCTCTGCAAGATCTACCGCAGATGTGCTGACGGTTATATCTCACAGGATTAGTGAATCTCTTGACAAAGGCTTCCTTTCTAGGGCAATTTCTCTTGACATATCAAAGGCCTTCGACTAGGTATAGCATAAGCGTCTACTTCACAAGATTTCCAGCTACGGTATATCTGGAAATGTTTTCTCAATCATTAAATCATTTCTCTCCGATAGGCTCATAAGAGTAGTGGTAGATGGACAAAAATCGGAGGCCTGCAATATAAATGCTGGAGTCCCTCTGGGGTCCATACTGGTCCCAACTCTCTTCCTCATCTACATCAATGACCTCCCTAAACACATACTTAAGTCATTCGTTGACATCTATGCTGATGACATGCCCATCTACGGCAACACATCAAAGGCTGTAAATGACAAAGTTCTATCTGACTCTCTCTCCTCTGATCTCGAGCGCATAGTTCATTGGGGGAAGATGTGGCTGGTTACCTTTAATGCATCCAAAACCAAACTCCTATCCTTACATCATCAACGCTCCGATCCCCATCTGGCATCAATTGTGATGGATAGCTCCCGTCTGGGTGAGGCCCCGTGTTTTGACAAGCTTCTGGGTTTGACCTTTACTCCTGATCTGAAATGGAGCACGTACATAAAGTCTGCTGCCAAGGTCGCTGGAAAGATGGTGGGATCCTTCTACCGCTCCAGAAGATATCTCACTACTGATGCAATTCTCTATCTATATAAAAGCCAAGTACGTCCAAGGATGGAATACTGTTGCCACATCTGGGAAGGAGCTGCTAAAAAAAACCTATCCTGCCTTGACAGAGTACAAAATAGACTTCGTGGCTTAGTGAGGGATGCCTTTTTCTCTACCCTGCAACCTCTCTCCCACAGAAGAGACGTTGCGAGCCTATGCTGGTTTTATCGTTATTTCCATGGCAGGTGCTCCTCTGAACTCTAATCTCTGGTCCCCCCTCGCCAATCTTTCACAAAATACACCCGTCTTGCTGAATCGACTGTGAAAAATGTCCCCCACTCTATATCTGTACCTTAATCAAAACGCGGATTCCATGAACAAAGCGTATTTCTCAGAACTGCACGCCTGTGAAACTCTGTTCTGTCTGCCTGCTTCCCACCGGAATACAACTTGGATGTGTTCAAGTCCAACGTTAACAAATTCCTAATGAACCGCCCCCTTAAGTAAACACTTCATCAAATCTCCACACTAACGTAATGTACTTGCAATAACCCTTATCCCTGAGTTGCTTCTGGGCCTTGATAAGTGGTGATCACTGTGTAAAAAAAGAAATTAGCAGACAAGAATGATTATACGAAAAGTAAAATTACAGTTAAAAAACAAATAATCAAACGCAAACATCATGGTACTACATTATAACGTGTGTTTAAATAAAACCATTTTGCTTAAGTCCATACACACTCTCTATGTATGTATGTATGTATGTATGTATGTATCTATCTATATATCTATCTATCTATCTATCTTTCTTTCTTTCTTTCTTTCTTTCAATCTATCTTTCTCCCTTTCTTCCTTTCTATCTATCTATCAATCTATCTATCTATCTATCTATCTATACCTTACGCTATGTCCATTTTTGAATGTGTACACCTTGCGGATATTTTCTATTCTGAAACCGTTTAAAATATTAAATAAAAACAACAACAATAATAATATAAATAAATAATAATAATAATAATTATTATTATTATTATTATTATTATTATTATTATTATTATTATTATTAATATCATTTGGAAATAAAGCTGAAGAGCAGTGGTCAATCTGATAATGTAATCATCATATTAAACCAGGACATTGAAATGTTATTTGGAATTTGAGAATTTGAACTATTAGTAATATCAATGAGGTAAACTAGAGTCTGCATAGGGAATAGTAAATATGAAACAAGATGAGGAATGAAACTATAAATCAGAAACTAAAGGTGAAAACAACTAGAATCTTAAGGGCCCCCCCCCAATGCGGGAACAACTTACATGAACCATCTCTTTTTTTTGTTGTTTGGCGCCGCCTTTGCCATCAAACTTAAAAAAATGCTAATGAATACATGTCTTGTTTACAGCTACGTGACAAAGAATTGCGTTCTAATTTTATGTTAAATTTATATAGTAAAGTTACCCTCTTCTCTAGAATAATCTACATATTATTACGATAGTGTGTGTAGTCTTTTGTGTGTCACGCTTACATCCGGGTCGTTTAATTTTATGCTCTTTTATTGCTTGTCATAAATAATTTCACCAAGAATCCTTAAAAAGTTTTGGTTTCGGTTTAGACTATAGCTGATGGCACTTAAATCATCTATTTTTTTTTATAAATAATTTTATCAAGAATTCTTCATAATTTTGGTTTCGGTTTCGATTTCGATTATAACTGAAGGAACTGAAGTTATATATATATATATATATATATATATAAATATATATATATATATATCATGTGTGTATTTCGATTTCGATTCAAGCTAATGCACCCAAGTAATATCGATATATATTTTTTATTTTTGAAATCGTAACTCTATCATATGGAAAAATCGATAGAACATTAACTCTAATTAACTAATATACATATGAAATCTTCAATAATTAAAACATCATATTTAAGCGTATTTTACGATCGGGCTTTGCCAGCCTTTCGTGCTTGCTTAGATAAATACTTTTACAGTTTTAACAAAAAATAGCTACAATAATTTCAGAGCTTTTCCGTTTACACTATACATCTACAGAAGGCCAACATCAGTATATAACATATGAATGAGTCCCCTGTGGAAGTCCACAGGTCCCGCTAGTTTATAGTATTTTATT
This sequence comes from Euprymna scolopes, assembly GCF_053919585.1. NCBI lineage: Eukaryota > Metazoa > Mollusca > Cephalopoda > Sepiida > Sepiolidae > Euprymna > Euprymna scolopes. The sequence goes on from NC_136489.1 coordinate 85,331,813, forward strand.
AAAAAATATTTTTTAATATAATCTTTAGAGGGTTTCGAAACGTATTGACTCCACCTCAAAACCAATCATACAGCGGAGCGGGAAACACTGCTAGATTATTTGAGTTTTAAAATCTAATAAGTTATTTTTATCATTATTCATAAATTAATTGTAAAGTAACAACAACAAAAGGATAATAAAAATAACAATAATAAGAATAAAGATTATAATAATTTTTATTATTGTTTTTATTACTATTATTATGAGTAGTAGTAGTAGTATTAGTACTACTACTACTAGTAGCAGTAGTTTTGATGCTCACTAGAAGTCCTCAAACAGATCACTATCAGAGAGTACTCGTTGGAAACAACTGGTGGTGTTGTCTGGAAAGTGGATTACAAAAAATTCTTCATACATTGCAGTTTTTTATGCACCTCTTTCTATAACCATTTGCACATTTCTTTCTCGCCAAAGCAGCCTGTTATTGAATTTGCATATTACTTTATGATTTTTACTTTCTAGTATTGGTAGAGATTTGTTCATATATAAATTTTCTGAGTTTTCAAGATCCAGTTGTTTGCATAGTTCTTTGCGTAAAATCTGCTCCATGTTACCATATCTATTTTATACTTGTTTTATACTTTACTGCTTTCATGAATTATATGGATTATCGCCTTGTGTTTCCCCCCTGTAGAGTATCTATTCGCTATTTTTGTCTATTTCTACATGATCTTGGTTTTGATATTATTATTATGGTTATTATTATTATTATTATTATTATTATTATTATTATTATTATTGTCGTTGTTGGTGTTGTTATTGTTATTGTTCATTACATTCACACTGTTGTGAAGTTTAACATCGGTTTTACCTTCAAAAGCGGGATCTAACACCACAGCTATTGAGGATAGTCAAAGAGTCAATTAGGTAAAAAGCCCATTGCGTATAATGTTGTCTGAGCCCAGCAGAACTGACTTCTGCAGTACGCTAATATAGGATTTGATTTCCAAGGAACTCAGCTGCTTCAGTAGATCATCAACAATTGAGCCAAGTGCACCTGTGATTATTGTCACGATGGTTTTGTTCTTATTCCATAATCTAACAATCTCCACCCTATGTTTCTGATAGTTCCTTGGTTTCTCAATCTTCTTGCCCGTTAAGTTGCTGTCGTTTGGGCAAGCCATATCAATCATTTGGCATTTATTCGTCTTTTTGTTCTAAACGACAATATCCGGTTTCCGGTAACTTATCCCTCGATCGCACTTAAATCATCAAATCTCAGAGAATCTTTACGTCCTAATTTCCCACGGGGGATGTTGCTCCCATTTGTCCGTCACTTTGGATTCCAAACTTTTGGCACAAACGACAAAGCAGGTTTGTACAAACTTTGTCATGTCGACGTTTCTAAGCTTATTGGGCAGGTATAGAACCCGCACAATGAATGTGCGACATTATTTCAAGATATATGCCACAACAACTGTATTTATTAGAACAATCCTTCTCATAGTTGTTTTTATTTATCGTATGTGCATTTAGTTCTTGTTCCTAAGACGCATATATAACATTTTCTGTCTTTCTGTCCAAGTTTCTTCTAGACAGAAAATTCAACGTGCCCTGAAATTGTGTGCACTGATATATCGCTCAAACTCACGATAAAGTTTCATTCTTACCAACTCAGTTAACTTTTCTGCTTCGATTCTTTTCTTATGCTTCCAATGAATCGTTATCTATCTTTTCATATTTCACACTCCCGTGAATAATACTTCACGACTGTTAGCCCAGTACTGGTGAACACTTCTAAGCTCACTCCGAACATTTTTTTCAATCGCAATCAGGCTTCTTCTTCGTCTCTTTCCTGTGATATACAGCCTGGCCACATTATAATTTGGGTGAAATGCTCCATATTTGATTTAGAATTGTTGTGTGTCCTTATCAAGCATTTCCTACTGTGTCCATCTTACAAAAGATGCATTGTGTCAAATTACAGCAACCAGCCATGAATTGATGGCAAGGAACAGGTTCCTACCAATCTATTATGATTTCAGGATCAGTTTGAGTTTCCTCATACACACCTCTATTTAAAGAATCGTATAAAGTTCAAGCACCCCATAGGCACTTGTAGCTTTCTACATCATGATCTCTGAATATTCATTTGGCAAAAAAATAATGACTTTCGTGACTCCTCTCTTTTCTCGTTTAAGACTAACTACTGCACATTTGGAAATTCCAAACTCCTTATTTATGGCATCATTCCACTGTTATATAGTTTGAACCAGAGAGTCAATTTTCTTTTCTAGTTTTGCCAAACAATGTCAGATCGTCCATAAAAGCGTGTGGCTATTCTTAACCAGTTGGTATCAATGACATGAATAGAAGAGGAAAAAAGAAATATCCTTGGAATGGACCGCGTCTGATGTTTACTCTCCGTAATAGTTCCCTATTTGAAAATAGGTCGGTTTCCAACTGCCCACGCTATTTCAGATTTCAACCACCCCTCCCATTTAAACGTCCTTTCTATCAATGAATGAGGCACCATATCATAGACTTTCTTGTAATCTATCCAAGCAACGTTTAAGTTTGTTTTCATTTTTTTTGCAGTTATTTAATCTACGTTTATCAATCGATAATCGAGTTTTTGTTCCTAAATACATTTTCCTCCCGCCGTTTTTCTTCCACTGGTAGTTAATGATTTATTTCAAGATGAGTGTATACTTTTGAACGTATTATGCCTGTCAGTCTCTTACATAGCAAGTTAAAGCAAGCAATTTCTCTATAATTTTCCACATCTGACCATTTAGCAGGATCTTTCATTATTAAAATAGTTCTTTCCATTATAAACCATTCTGGTTTCTGCCACAATCTGACAAAATCATTAGGAAAGAGCAATCCTCTCCTGGATTCCTGTGACGGATGGCAACCAGTGCCTATATATTCTATCAGTTGCGAGTCCTACCCACTAAGGCATGAACTTAACTTGTTTTCTCAAATCTTCGACAGAGATGTGGATATCCCCTTGCTTATGCCCTTTCAGTCATGAACTGACTCTAGCGATCCAGTCAACATAAATTTTGTGAGAAGTAACTTTTTATTATCTATTTAACAAAAACTTTGCAGTTTCTTATTGGATAAGTGCAACTGTTTTGGTTTCACCTCTTTCCAGAATTCTAAAAAAAATCTTGCTTGGTTTGCTTTGAATAACTTGTTGTGGATAAACTACAAATTTTTGTAATATACATTCTCATATCGGAAAAACTTGCTATAATCTGCTGCTTTATCTATTCCATGGTGATATTAAATCCCTTGGCTTTTAGTTTGTATCTTCTATCTAGTTCTTCTTTTTCTCTTTGGTTGCATTTTCATCTCTCTTTGAACCATACCTAAATTCGACCTAGATCTCTTCTTTAATCTGCTCACGTCACCTTCTATTCTCCTTTTCTAATGTGATTGTTTTTTGTTTTGTTTTTTTGTTCTTTCGCCCCGACCATCTCAGCAACCTGTAGAGCTCTATCCTGCAAAATGCCTTTGATATATCTTAGCTCTCCAGTTACACCTTATTCACCACCCTGTTCCCTTAAGTTGTCGCATTCCTAAAATGTTACTTTTTTCACTACATCTCATTAATTATTTTGGTCTATACAGCCAACTTAATTCATCATCTGTTATTTCCGCGCTGGAAACCTCACTATTATTAAGACACCTCCTCATCTCCTTTTTCAACTATATCATTATCTATAATTTCTATAGTGCCGTTTCCATTTTCTTTTTCTATCGCTTAGTGCATTTGGGATATTTCTGGAAGTGTTTAAACAGATTTAGATTAGAACGAGATTTCAGCATAGGCATATGGCTGATGCATTGTGCGATTGGTTGTTTACTCTTCTCCTCTTGATCGATTCCATTTCAACTGCCGTAAGCCAAGCTTTTCTAAGTATTGTTCTTATTTGATCCATCGACTTATGTTCAGTCATTTATAACATACATCCTGTTTCCCAGTATCTCAGTGTAGCCATTCAAATACCTCTTGGATGGTCATCCCATTTCGCTCTCAGTTTACATTGCCCTGCAAACTTGAACTCCTCCTTGTCAACTTTATTTTCATTCCAACATATTATTATTAGTATTATTATTATTATTATTATTATTATTATTATTACTATTACTACTACTATTGTTATTATTATTATTAGTAGTATTTTTATTATTATAATAATAATAATAATAATAATAATAACAACAACAACAATAATAATAATAATAATAATAATAATAATAATAATAATAATAATAATATACTCACTAGGAGTAGTCACACAAACCATCATCAAATATTTCTCTTTGAGAAAAACTTGTCGTGTTCATGGAGTGAGTGACAAACAGTCTCCCAAAACTTCCAGTTACCCCATCTTTTTCGATAACTTTTGCAAAAGAATTTATGTTATAGCAGCAGCCGCTTACCACTGATTTCTCGTTTGCGGCGACCATTGGTTTTCAATGGAACGTGGGTGACCATAAGTCACCCCTAGGTCGCAATCATCTTTGCACTCAGCCAGTGGAAGGTTGGCTAGTGCTTTCTGCAAATAAAACCGGTTTTCTTCAGAAGCAAATAGAATCAACTCGTTTTTTTAAGGGCAATAATTTTATTGTTCCATCTTGTATAATAAATTGTATAATGGGTACGTTTAGTAGGTGATTGTCATCCAGCATATGGGATGTTTCTTTGATTTCTCATGGTCTCCGCCGTTCTTATCTGTTTATGTTTGATCCGATAAGGTTAAGTAGTTTTTTTATCTATTCCATGTGATCACAGATATATCAGGAATTTCAATATATCTACTTATGACAGCGTTGCGATTTTCTTGTAATCTTACTTTTAGTAGGCGATGTTTTCACTTTTCATTATTTTCCGTGAAGGATTATGATATTCCTGGGAATACGTGAGTGATGTGTGGATTACAAATAGAATATAATTTATCTTGTCCATCAGCTAGATTTTTCATCGATGATAAGCAATCGATGTTTGCGAAAACAGATATGAAAAATACAATTAATATAAAATATGGATATATATATATATATATATATATATATATATATATATATATTAAGGCAATCATGAAGCGAAGACGTATTCCTTCGGAATTCAGTTTATATTAAAAAAAAAAACGAGGAGAAAAGGAAAATGGATAGCGACTAAAAAATAAAAATAGGGAACTATAAAAAAAAAATAAAAACGAGTCAATTGACATGTTTCGTCCTCACTCATCAAAATTGGAATCGAGGGATTTATTTTTTAGTAATTTGTTTTCCTTAATGATAAAATCTAAAAAACAAAAAGAGACGGGAGCGAGAGCAATCGTATTGGGATGAATTTTAGAGGCTGATCACGTTCAAATCCAATAAGCAGTCCTTTTGCTTACAAAGGGAAGGTTCATAAGGCGAACGCGAACAGTCTCCAGGACTTTATATCATATACGAAGTGAGCACGACTTAATACGGAGAAAGAGTCGATGCTGAAGTCCGTTGCACAATCTCGGAATTTAAGTGTTCCGTTATAGCGAATCCATACGTGTTGTTTACAGCGTCGGTAGGTTCGGAGCCTTCCATTCCTGATTTTGTTCGGTACATGTTGTTGTATGCAACTTTCCAATTTTAAAGACGTTCGACCTACGTAGTCGGCACAGCAACCACATTTAAATTAATAAATGGAATTACTAATATGATGAGGAGGTAGAGCATCCTTTTTATTGGAAGCCATTAATGGTGCTGTATTATACACAACACAAACATTTGAAGCAATATAACATTTTTCAACAGTTGAACTAATTTGTTTGGTGGCTTTTTCACTTACTTTCCCCAAGTACGACTATCAAATATAAACCGGACATTTATCCACCATATTGGGTTTTGTTCGTAAAACTCTGCTCTTTTCCTTTTAATGGTGGTTTCAATTACATCTAAAGGATACCCATTATTGGACAAAGCGTCTGTAATTGTATTTAATTCCTCATCCAATTTTTTCTGGCGAGCAGATCATTAGCGCACGATGTGTTAATGTCCAAATTAAATTATATTTGCGCTTGTTAGGACAGAATGAATCCCAGTGTGTATACAGTCCAGTGAATGTTGGTTTGCGATTAATCGATGTAAGGTAACTAGATGGAGTTTTCGTTACCAAAACATCGAGAAACGCCAGGGCGGAATTATCTGCACTTTCATACGTATATTTCAACGCCGGATGCATACTGTTTAGTAACTAGAAAAATTCGTTTGCCTCCGAATTAAAATCAAATAGGCAAAACGTGTCGTCTACATATCTAAAATAGAACAATGGTTTTATGGGTCCCGACATTAATTTTTCACCATGGAATCCTACAAAAATGTTGTCCAATGTGGGTCCCAACAGGGAGCCCATCGACACACCATCAATTTGCCTGTACATGACATCATTAAAGATAAATCCAAAGGATGTAACGGAAAATTTAATTAGTTCAACAAATACGTGTTCAGGAACGAAAGGTGTTGGACTTTGGCTGCGATATAAAAAGTCAGCAAAATATCTATCGTTTCTAAAACTGGGACGCAAGTAAATACATTGCTGATATCATACGAACACATAAATTTATTTGTACTCGTTGATGTTATATATTTATATATATATATATATATATATATATGCATGTAGAGAGATTGAAAGAGACAGAGAGAGGGCTAGAGACAGACAGACAGAGAGAAATTTGTGCACTTGAGTATACATATCTCTTACTATTATATAAAATGACATATGTCTGTATGTATATGTATGTGCGCCAGTAAGTGTCCTATGGACTGTAACATGACTGGGGTGATTTTTCTGAAATTTCACACCAATGTACTTGATGTCTATTACGTAGGAACGTATCGAAGTGCGGCTGATAAGTATGTTAAATAGAAAATTGAAACAATTCGTTTAAAAAAAAACGATTTAAACATAAATTAACAATTTTATAAACTCCATATCACATACGCAATTGCGATTTTTTATCACTGTACGAACCAAAAAATCCCAGCACCAAAATTAAACGTTAGATTATTAATTAAAATAGCTAATTGTATAATTCAGGCATTCGACATTAATGTTACGTTTTATAGCACAATAAATATGATAGTCGACTTTTGCACGCTTAAATTCAAATGCCAAGGTAAAAGTAATTTAATATAACGAAAAATAAGTTCTTTGATAACACAAAGGCGCTGGCAAAATGAATGTTTTTGTTTTGAGCACAATTAAACCATGATACTTGATTTGCATTTTTTATGTTTAAGTGAAGCAATTATTCACATACATTTTTTTATTTATAAGTTTCTGGCTGTGCCTGGCGCTATTTTCTAAATATAACTTACTACAGCTTGATCGCAATAGCTATTTAAAAAAGGCAATGTTTACGCCATGACTCATTAGAAGTACTATGTGCAATAAATTTCTGTTTTAATCCTTTAAAAATGTCACAAGCACGGATGGAGTTCTTTGGACTGCTTTTTAACCATCTTTCATTAATTAAGTATCGATTTTTGAGTGGCATAATAGATTCAAGCAAGACAATGAGTCCTTGAGGGATGACGCATAAGAGATTTAAGAAGGTTATGAGTCTGTGATGGATGTGAGTGTGTGAGAGGAGTAATAAAGTAAAAACGACAGGGTATGTTGGCCAAATAAAAAATTTTATGGATAAGGGACGCCATATATATATAGAGAAAAGTGTAGAGTTTGATGTTAGTGTCAGAACTGTACACATTATTATTCTTATAGGAACTGAAGATGCGGAAGATTTGCGCGAATTTTTCCCAAGAGTGCTCAGAGAAATTCAGCAAAAAAGACGGTCTAATGACAGAAGGTAAGTGGTCGAGCTAATCAATTCGGATCTTGTAGTTCTTGATGCTCTAGTAAAAGCTGAATCTTCCGCTATGACCAAGAGACCAAAAGACAGAGTTACTATAAAAAGAATGTTTTCTCCTCCAGGCCCAGAAAGCCAGATAGAGAAAGCCCACCCCAAAATGATGTCTTATTTTTAAAGCATGTGCATGATCTACATGTTCTGTGTTCCTTTTTGACAGACGATCAGCATGGAATATTTTGTTGAGTCTTTTGGTGAGTTATGGAAGAGTTTCCGTCGAAACAGGCCACCACTTTCCAACTCGAGTAAGTGGCATTTACACCAGGACAAGGCACCAGTTAATAACTCGATCCTTGTCACATAGTATTTTACCAAGAATAACACTAGTACACTTCCTAAGTCCAGACCTTGTCTCCTGTGGCCCTTGAGTATACGCTAAGCCTAAGGAAAAACTTAGAGGCTGTTTTTGAGAAAATTGATAAAGTGAAATAAGGTGTGGCGCGGATCATTGACCCGCTTACAAAAACTGATTTTTATATGTTATTCCAGAAGTTGCTGGAACAGTACAAGTGCATTTTATTCGCAGGAGATTACTTTGAATGGGACTACAGTTTCATGCCTGTATTCTCAATACAATGTCCTTGCGAAAAAGTCTGAAAACTTATTGAAGGCACTTCGTATATGTATATTTGGGTGGGTGGGTATTGATTATATGTATTAATGCCAATGCACGCTTTTATGTAGATATCGGTAACAACTTATTGAGTAGTGAACCTTTTAATTTTAAATAAGCTCAGTTAGGGATCAACCAATTTCGCATTACAATTGCATTTCTATCTTGTGGAATTTATGAGGATAACTCTTAATGCAAATTAAGTATCAGGTATTAACATTAATATTACGCTGCTGGCTGAATTAAATGCAGAGACATGTCCATTTGGCGATAAAATAGAAATTCATCGAAATGCAAACGCTTTCTGATGATCACCCATAATAAATGAATACTTTCGGTAGAAGTTATAAAACGTGTCGGGGCTGCACCTCGGGCAATAAATAATTATGACTTGAAGAAATTAAATCGGATTTCCTGAGAATAGTGTCATAACAGAGGATCTTATTTCATTCAGAAAAATACCTTTGGGAAGCATCTCTAGAATGAAAAAAGAAAATGTCACTTTCCGAATGTTATCTTAGAATGTTAAATAGCTTAAGGACAATCGAAGTGTGATGCATTTTATTTGATTCACGAACTCATACATACGTATACACACACGCATATATGTATACGTGTATATATATATATATATATATATATATATATATATATATATATATAGTATATTTTACACACGTAGAAACATAGGACAACTACTAACTGAACTCATTTTTGAAACAACATTATTTTTACTAGTGTCACGGCCACTTCACGTTACGGCTGTGACGTCCCACACATGTCTAAATTGACCGTCTTCTCTGACGCGCTCTTCCTTTTTTTGTATTTTTTCTCCTCCTTGTAATTATTTCGAACACGGATCTTTATTGGCATATAGCTGGCATATGCGATCTCTTACATGTCTTCATATACCTTAATTATTATTTCGAAGAATTTATTACGTGCAAGTAGGTAAATAAACACAAAACGATTAAGAACTAAAAAGTTTACACATAAACATGAATATATATATATATATATAATATCTTAATGTATAGTCCGTTTAATTTGTTCAATTTACTATTTTTTCATTAGAAATTCACTTTATATTTATTTCAATTTTTAGTTGTAAAAATAAAAAAAAATGCAACGTATTTTTCTAAATATTAAAAGATAATTAAACAGAATAAACTGAGATTTTACCCCATTGAAAAATGGAAAAAAAGTATTCTTTAAATAGTGAGAATGTATTTTTTAAATTGCATGAATCTGTGCCAACATATTTTAGCTTTCTTGGTCAGATTAAAGTTGTTAATGTTAATAGTATGTTACAAAGCGAGGCAAATACAGAAAAGACTAACCCCAGGTGCCATTATTTAGTCTTTCACGTTTACTTGTACTACTTTTTTAAATCAATCAAACTGACACACAGTATTTTACTTGCAATGATGTAAGTTTATTTCTATCGACGGTTTTATGACAGATATGTTATACTGTTCATTATATAGCCAGATACGTGTGTTACTTTTTTTCTCGTGCGACTGTATATTTGTTGTTTTCTCTTTTCTATAGCAACAAAAACATTTCATCTACCTTTCGTATCAGTCATATGAATATTTCTCTCCTTGTGCTTGATAGACTTCCACGCCGACTGCCCAAATATTTACATACTTACTCTCTGTAAATTTTGACTAAACTAGTTAGCATAACCTCTTGCCTAGTCCTTCGACTTTTGTCTCTTAATTGATTATGCGAGACGACACTAATTAAGCTGACCTTTTTTTCTTACTTGCCTTTTTTTATTCAGCCACATCTGGCAAAGTTACTTAAGACAATTACGGCGCGTGCTGTCAGTATTTAACGCGAAATTCCAGTTGATATCTGAATCACGGGGCTAATGGCATAATACATAACACCGACTTTATTGTATTTAAACATATTACACAACACTTTTTGCTATTTCCCTTTTTCACTTTATTTTTTTGACAACCTTTCTATCTAACACGATTACTGTTTATTCACGTAAAACTTCTAATTTCAGCTATTTCAGCCACTTTTGCTCACAACCACAATGATCAATCTCCAGTACCTAACTTCTGATCACTAAGTTATGTTCCATACAAGAGAATTTTGTTCGTTGTCCGTCAGATTTTGGGCTTTCCTAGGAGACAATATTCTCGTCATTTACATCATCCATTTCTAAATAAGAGAATTGTAAGTACCTTATATGATTAGTGGAAAGTATCCTTCTACTACAAGGGTAATATTCCTGCTGCGTCTTTTTACTCATAACTAGTTTAGTTTTAGTATCAACGGATAATTTTCCGCTAATGTCACTGCCTTATTTAATCGCCGAGTAGATTTGGTCGTCATTAATTTTAATATAAAAATGATATATAATTTACCGATTCTGTTCAGTATTAGATTTATAAGAATCAAAGTAAAAAATTGCCAAAAATCAATAGCGCCAAGCACAGCCAAAAAACTTGCAAGTAAAAAAACAATTATTTATAAGTCATTCAACATAGCTCTTGCTAAGAAGTCGACGCGCCTTGCTTAACCGTAAAATAAAAATGGATAAATCGGATTTTCTGAGCCTGCAGCGATCCGTGAACAACTCCAATAGCTATTTACAAGATTAAAATGTGTTCATTTCTACATGTTTTAATTCTAACTTCTATTTAAAACCAAATAAGCTACTTGTTTATAAAAATGGTGCGGAACTTCGTCCACTATATATTAAATCACAGTTTCATAATGCAAGTGTGGTTCTATTTTTGCTAATACTACTGGTCGTCGTGGTCCCCTACTAATCTCGCCATGGCTGGAAGGTTCTTTGCTTCCGTGCAGGGTGATACAGACAAAAAGGGAACCCCAATGTACTTCCTATACCCTCTACCGCTTTTCATTCTGGCAGTCATGGGGTACAACTCATATGCTTGACTGTCTGTAAAACAGGGGGAGAACCCTCAGCATTTTCATTAAAGGGTAGCTTAGTAGTTCATTAACAGGTTCACAAGTAAAGGTTTATTTTAATGATTGTTGTGTATTTTTTGTAAAATATTTTAATATATTCATATGAAAAATAAAATAGTTAAGATTTCTCATATATATTGCAATTGTGTCGTCCGTTATTTTTGTGCCTGCTTTAAAATGTCGAAACGGGCCTGAAGACGATCCGAGTCAGAATACTACTAGAATAAGACGTCATCTTGAAAGGCTTAAGGAGCCGGCCACATCCAACATCCCAGTATGATTTTACTCTTCACTTAGACGAAAACCCGTCTAATCGACAGATCTTCAAACTCCTACAATATTGACCGGCCGCCGTGTTACAATGTTGTAGAGTTTCCAGGACATAAATGTAAAACGCGGGTCGGCCACACCAATGGCTGCCCATAGTGTTACACAAGAACGTTTGTTTAACATTAACATAATATTCATATTTCCCTTATGTACCCACGAGACACGGTTTCACAACTGACTTTATAACTGATAAAACAGGAAAAAATATTCGAAATTGAAAAAAAAAAATACTTACCATCCACTGTACAACTTACCGTTTTTTTTCAAGTTTTCCCTCACTATTTGATTAGTGCTTTCTTGGTTTTTCAAAGTTTCAGTCTCAGCTTGGTCTACGCTAATCTCCATTCTTTTAAGCTATATTCCTCCGTGGTAATTTAGTTCTTCATTTTTTCTTCGTTTTAAATCTTTAGTGATAAGAGGCTAGTCTGTACGGCTTCAAATAATCTTTTTTATGTACGCACTTACGTTGTAGTAGAATTTGTAATAACATAGAACAAGTGACAACTCGACTTCTCCTTTTAAAACAACAATATGTATTCCCTTATTCTCATGATACGCGCCAATTCCCCCTTACGCGTGTGACGTCAATAACCTCTTAAACGGTATCGGCATCTTTGACGTGCTCTTTCTTCTTTTTCTAGTTCTCTCTTTCCTTACCCTGGCGTTATTTAGTATAAGTCTCAGTATTTGTATATAGATGGCATACGCGCTATGATACTTATATAATGTAAATTAGTAATATATGTAGTTTATTTTAAGAATTTCTAAATTTATAATGGAAAAACTTTGAATAAACAGACAAATTGCATGAAGAACGCGATAAAATGCAGAAATGTTCATTTTTTGCGCAAATCTTTCTTAGTAATTTCAAATTAAACCTTTTTGAGAATAAACGGGTTATTTAGTTTTCTTTCTACGCAAGAAATATGTGGCTGTCATTCCTGCTTTTAAATCAAGGTTGTGCTAGATGTTGTTTACACACGTTGAAGTATGTTCAGACTTTCTATTGAGCTTTAAGCCACGTGTTTGCCGTTTTGTTTCATATTAACATTTCCAAGCACATTTAAGTATCTTCAAAATTTTAAACAATTGACATTTTGACTGAAAAAAACACGAACAAGATGCAAATAATTTATTGTCTATTTTTAAATTGAATTATTTCTTTTTTATTAGGAATAATGAGAAAATCACCTAAAGACTCTTTCAGTTACTAAAGGAAATAGTCTTATCCGAAATTAGAGATAATTTGTTCAACTAAAAAATATGTGTATTTCCCGTTTTTTTTGTTTTGTTTTTTTTGCGAGAGAGGTTTGCTATTTAGTCTTGTTTTATTTTACATAAGGAATTTATATTTACATGTAAATGCATATTTATATTCGAGTGTGTCTACATGGGGCTATTTTAGCGTCAAGAATGATCTATCCATGATATGAACACTTACGATATTTCTTTCACAACAAAATACTCAACATAGTAATTAATGCATGAATCTTAACTAAATTTAACTTCCTCGATCCAGAAAGCTGTGGTGTCTTTCGTACATATACTTCTACGGAACCGTTAGTAATTGTAAGATTAATATAAAAACATTGAATCAGTCTCTCTCATCGACTAAACTTTCTACTGTTGATAATTTATTGCAGTTTAATATCTACCGTGGCGAATTATTTTTTTTAATTCTTGTAGTATGGCATCATGAAATTCACAGATGTAAAGATCAAATGTTCCAATATATACTCTGCTACCACATTTTGTTTCAGAAATAAACGATCATATAATTTTCGAGAATCTAATATTAACCTATATAAACCAATTGTTTTGCATGTAATAGGAATGTACATATATTTTGTCCAGATTGAACTTCTTTTGGTAATGAACATGTAAACGAAGTCAATTCTCTCAGGAAATAATCTACTCATACCAAGGTGATATTTCCTTGATTGACGTAAAACCTTAGAGGACAATTTTGATTAACTGATTATACTCTATTGCTGTTATTTTAGTGATTAACAGATACATACCTGGTTTATTGGAGCTCTATTCACATGTAGTAACCGGCATTCACAGGAAAGATACAAATAACTTTTATATATATTATCGGCCACGCGAAAATAAGAGTAAAATAATGTATAAGCCGTGCGATACCTGTTATTATAAACCCGTATCTTTGCTTCCGTCCTTCGACGAATATGAATACACCTTAACTAAAAATCTACAAAGAAACATCAATGTATGACCACCTATGTTAAATCTACATTTACTTACCTCCAAAAATAAACTGATTTCCGACTCTATAATGAAAGTTGATTAATATCTAAGAAAATGTAGCAATTTATCAATAAAAAATCTATATTTAATATGTTAAAAAACAGTTCATTGTTTAGCTACCATTTAAAATAACCTATAGACTTCTTTATCTTTCTCGGTGATATAAAATATTAAGCATTGCCTATATATTAAAAATGAGTTTGTGTTGAAGCTAAAAATCACTCATGCATTAATAATATTCATTTTATCATGTCATTAATTTGCCGATATAATTTTTTCCCGACGAGGGGAAAAAAAGCGTTCCTGTGTTATAAAATTATCTGTGGCATGAATGTTCTTTTGAAGTGCCGAATGTATTAAAGATTTTGTTAAACAATGTTTGATTCTTTTTTTTTTTGTTGTTGTATTATTCATCAAACACAATACGTTTTCCAGTATCTGCATATTACTCATAGCTGCCGATAACTTATATATTGTGTCTGTAAATATTTAAACCTTTATCGCGTGACTGTAAATATTTTATTAATTTCCTTTATATCAAAGATTACATTGTTTTATGACCCCCTTTCCAAGATAAATTCACAACAAAAGTTTTGACAGAACATTTAGATAAACATTATTTCAAAGAATTATTCGTCAAGACAAGATTCAAATTTATTGTTATATATATTTAATTTGGGCTCGTATTAAAAAAGAATAAAGGGGATGTTGAAATTTTATTTCTTATGATATTGATTCTAAAGTTAGGTTTCTTTGAGAAAATTATACAAACAGGTTCCGCTTGATTATTTTCAAGAAACAAAAACTTATTAAATATATGTGCCGCATATATATATATATATATATATATATATATATATATATATATATATATATATATATATATATATATATACTAGCAAAAGTACCCGTCGTTGACTGGGTTCAAAAACAGCCTACATAAAATAGACTCTGATTCATGAAAGTATGATACGTTATGAAAAGGAATGGTTCTAATTGAATTGAGGGTTATCATATCCAAAGCAAACTATGAGGAAAGTAAAAATTGAATAGATAACCCCCATAATTTATTATACGATACCTGTTCACACTGAAATATTTATCACAATATTCTGTGGATGTATATTTGAAAAAAAAAAGCTTGTTAAACTTTGTGACATATTTCCATTCTATGGAGGTCAGGTGCGAACGAACACGCACTAATTTTATTATATCATATTTATTCAAACTGAAACATAATTATCAAAGTATACTTACGCATATAGATATGAAAAGTCTTCATGAAAGTTTGTGCCTATTTCCATTCTATGGAGGCCAGTTGCGAACGCAGACCCCACAATTTTATTATACTATCCCTTTTAAAGTTAAAACGTACTTATCAAAGTATCCTTATGCACATCTATATCAAAAACACTTAGAAACGTTTTTTTTTTTGTAATTTTTAATTTTTTTTATTTCCATACATTGTTGACCAGGTGCGAACGCAGATCCCACAATTTTAATTAACCACAGTTCTGCCAGATCAAAGATACCCATTCCTGTGTCTCGCTACATCTTCTATCATTATATATTTTTTAAAATAGTCAACCGTGTATTAGCCTATTCGTTACCAGACACACACACATACATTCAGCTTTATATTATATATAGATATGTATATATATATATATGTATACATATATACACATATATTTGTGTGTGAGTGTATATATATGTACATGTGTGTGAGTGTTTGTGCGTTTGTGTTGAGTTAAAATGTCCTTCTAAAGTTTTCATTATTTTTCACTTTTCTTCGCATGTTATTGATCTGAGTGGAAATATGCATATGCATATACAATGTGTGATTAAAAGTATACATATATATATGCATATATATATACATACACATATATTTATATATATATATATATATATATATAAAATGTATTTCCTAAATTTAACTTATTTATAAATTATACGTAGTTTATTTTTTTCATAACAGAGCACTGTTATTAATTTCATTATTTTTTAAACATCGTATGAATTATGTTTATATTAATTTTATATTAAAAATACTGCTCATTTCATAATTCCGTATAATGAGACATAAAGGTATTTTTTTTTAATATGCATTTACAAAAAGATTGGCCCTTTTTTTTAAACGATATATCACCATATGCGTTGTTTAGCATATATATTGCCTTATGCTATTTTAATTTAACTCATGTTTATAGCAAAGTAATTTACTAATAGCTGCGCTGTGTTAAAGCATTGTTTAAGTAATACATTTTCTAGTATGATATTGCTTTATTTAATTATTAATTAATATTAACAACACTTGCTATTTTCATTTACTATATCAGTATATCGGAATATTATAAATTATACATACATGCAAATCTCCAAATAGTTTTTTTTTCTTATTGTCTGTCGACTCTGAACGATATTTCTTAAATGAAATGTCTATAATTAATTTCTATTCATTGTTTATCTTACGTAAACTTTTTAATATCATAAGATATTCGCCAAGTAGGACCTCAAGTAGAGAACATTATTAGAATTGATAAAAGATAATAAGATCATACTACAACAATTGTAAGTCATATATATTATATTATATCCTATTATTTGTGTAACTATCAGCAGTACGACTTCTCAAGTCTAGTGAACAAGACAGTAAAGATAACGCTTTCATTTACACGACTCAGCGCGATGAATACCTTCGATACGATCAGACACAGAATCAAATACGTATCTCAATACAGCACGACACGATCCCGAACAAAAACATCTACGCAACCGATGCAGTCTAGAACATATCCGTCTACGCGACACAACAGGATGGGAACGATTCTATCGGTACAAACTGAACCGATGTCGAGCAATTCTGTCAATACAACCGGACAGGATGCTTACAGTGACGTCAATGCGACGCGGCACACTATCAGAATAATCTTTGCAATTATTCGCAAAACAGCTCCGGTGTCCTATTTTTGTCAGCACTTGTCCGAACTAATTTTCGCCGTAGATGAGCCCGACTAAGACACTCAGAGAAATCAGGACTGCTTTCGCGCATGGCTGCCAAATGATTCGAAAATTGCTATTTATTAATGTTGCATTCATAAAAGTAGTCACCTCATTAGTAAGATGGCTACTTTAATAAAGACAAAATGATAGATCGTCAAATAGAATTACTTTTTTCTGACATTATATAATCTTTGAACATTTCAAATTTTTCTAAAGAATACACGCACAAAAACATTCGATATTTACATAATACTAATTTATCTTTCTGCGTAAGGAAACAGTAAAATTTGTGCTCAAGTGTTGACGTGCTAAAATAATTGTTTAATAAGAAAAGTAAATATATGGAACTTGGAAATTAGCTACAATGCTATACAAATATGTGCACACACACACACACACACACACACACACATATATATATATATATATATATATATATATATATATATATAATAAGAAATTCGTTTCTTATCGTTGAGCACTTTCAGGTGAATTAAAGTCAGTCAATGTAGCTCTCATGCATAGATCATCGCATAACGCTTAGATCACTGTCTGGCTGACGTAAATGAACATTTAAAATTAAAATGTTTAAATTCAACGTTATTTCACGCGGTTAATGGTAGCCGAATGGATTAGGTCTTCGCTAATCGAGCCAGAGATGTCTCGTGTTGCGGAGTTCAAATCGTTCGACTGTTATTGATCGTGACACCCTGCACTAAAGATTCTCGAAAGGATGAAACACTAGTGTCTGTATGTATTTAATTATTATAGTAAAAAAAAATAATTATATATATATATATATATATATATATATATATAGTTGATAGCATGGATAGATTAGGCAAGTGTTTTTATTTTCAGTTAGTGAGATGAGAATCTTTCACAATACCTTTCATTAAACACGCCAAATGACAGTACTTAATTTTTCATTTTTCTTTGTTTTCTTTTTCTGTTTTTTAATGGAAAGTAGACAATGTATTGTGGATGCGTTATCGAGACTTCCCTTTACTATCGCTTCTTTTTATTTGTTCTCATTCTTCATTTGTAATGAGTAATTTTTTCTGACAAAGGGAGAAGAAAAAGCTGGATTCTAAGTTGGCAGTATTTTATGTGAACAGCCGCCAGAGATGTCGGAATTTTATTTTCTATGTCTGTCATTTTAGCCATGTCACTAGTAAGGGTGCTCGAGGTAAACGTTTTATCTGGGCTGACGTTATCCGTGTGATAGTCAGGGGCCCGAACCTTAGATTAACCACTAAGGATGCTGTCCTATAAGCATGCGCAAAGTATTGGGACTACTGTATTGCCATTTGGTGAATGGGTTCTGATGCGACCTCTCGATGCTATATTAGTCGGTAATTGTTACGTTTTCACCTTTTCATGTGCTTCAAAAAATATATATATATTTCTTCATTTCAATTTTTCTCTTACTTTCCCTCTCTGCCATGCTGCATTCAAGTCGACCTAGTTCACAAACCATAAAACTCCATCATGAAAGGTTTCAAGAAAACATACACGATTAAACCCGGATCTACAAATTCTAACGTAGATCCCCACTACTATGTCGCCATCTCGAACATCAGGAGTCTACGTTCTAACCTTCCAGAGGATGAAACCCAATTAAAGCAGACTAAAACTGGCATATTATTTCCAAGCGAGACTGGCACTTGAAAGACAATTTCCTTAGATGAGTTTGTAATTAACGGATACTCTAATATAACTTCCAAATCTGACCCCCAGGATCGCTATCGCATGAAATATATGCCTATATTAAAGGTGGTTTTCCACGTGGTAAGACAAGATCCTAATTTACCCTATACGTGGCTCAGGATTGCAATTGCTCACACTACTGCGTTTATATTTGCTCTATATATCCCCCACAGCAGAGGAGTTACTATCTTTAAAATCATATCTTAGACAATTGCCCACGTCCTATCTGCTTATCCCTCAGCTAATATTCGTGTATATATAGACTTCAATGTTATCAATGTGAAATGAATCACTCAAACAAGATCGATGATGAGGCGAGGTTATGCCACGATTGCTCCATGACTTTTCGACCTTACTCAGATTATTCATGAACCCACCCGTGTGCACAATACTGACGGTCATATGCAAGTCTCCTAAAGCTTTTTCCCACAACTTGCCCCGACCTGTGTTCAGCTTCTGTTCTGAATCTACTCGGTGCTTCCGACCACTCTATTCTATCAGTTAAAATAAAAATGAGTCCTCAGACGTACCTCTCCATCGTACAATATATTGATACTCTATGGCTGACTGGGATATATTCTATACATTTATATAAGATCTACCTCTACATTTCATGTTTAAAAAGGAGGTGTCCTCTATAGTATCAGACCTGACAGAATGGTTACTTGTAGGTAGAGACCGTGTCATACCCTGCAAAAGTTCATAAAGCCATACTTGGTTCTCTAGAATGTGCTGCTGCCAATCCGCACAGAAATAACATTTTCCATTGCTTCCAACATAATAGATGTACTGAGACTAAACCCGCTTTAAGGATTGCCAGCAACTTCCGTAAAAAAGTGATAAAGAATGCAAGAGAGCTGTATGCTCAGTCCGTGTAGTCCAAAATAGCTGAGCAGCGCTATGGTCTCCACCAGTTTTGGCAAATAGCAAACGCAATCCTGAACAGAAGCGGGGGCTCTCTCCCAACTATCATCAATCGATCTGAGGTAATCTCGTCAGCATCAGACAAAGCCAGAATCTTTGCCAAAAAACTTTGCAGCTAATCCTGCCCTTTGCAACCAAGGCTGCCAACCCATAATATTAACTCCTGTAGAAGAAAATACGCTAATCAAATAGCTGTACGTAATGTTGCCAAGCTAATCAAAAACCTTGACTGCAGTAAAGCACCGGGCCCTGAAGGTATTCCAATTAGAGTACTCACAAAACTTCAACCAGAAAAAGCGCCCTACTTACAAAATTGTTTAAGCGTTGTCTTAAGGAGAATTGCCTCCCATCACCCTGGAAAATCTTATTATTATGTCCCGTATTTAAGAATTCAGGTGATCGCTCATCTCCCTTGCAGAACAGGCCGATAAGTCTCCTGTGCGCCATGAGTAAGTTGCTGGAATTTGTGTTAAATAGGGAAGTTATCAATCATTTCCGTAAAATTAACCTTCTTAGTGACACACAATATGGTTTCGATTCGGCTGGATAAACACCAGATGTGCTTACAGTTATATCTCATAAAATTAGCGAATCTCTCGACGGAGGGAATCTTTCTAGGGAAATTGCTCTTGACGTATCAAAGGCCGTTGATAGAGCATGTCAAAAAGGTTTACTTCACAAAATCTCGAGCTACGGTATATTTGGAAATGCCTTCTCAGTTATTAAATCATTTCTCTCTGATAGGGTCATAAGAGTAGTGGTTGAGGTGTAGAAATCAGAAGCTCACATTATTAATGCTGAAGTCCCTCAGGGTTCCAGCCTGATGTACATTAATGATCTTCCAAATCACATTCTTACATCGTTCGTAAACGTTTATGCTGATGACACTACTATCTTCGGAAACACATCTAAGACCGTAAATGACCAAGTTCTCTCCGATTCTATCTCCTCTGATCTTGAGCAAGTAGTACAATGGGGAAAGAGGTGGCTTGTTAATTTTAATGCATCTAAAACCAAGCTTTTATTTTCACATCATCAACGCTCTGATCCCAATCTGGCATCAATTGAAATGGGTGTCTCTCGTCTGGGGGGAGCCTTATGTTTTGACAAGCTTCTGGGCATGACCTTTACTCCTGATCTGAAATTGAACACATACATTAAATCCGTAAACAAGGCCGCTGGAAAAATGGTGGGATTCTTCTATCGATCCAGTAGATATCTCACTGCTGATCCAATTATCCATCTATATAAAAGCCAGATACGTCCAAGGATGCAGAACTTTTGTCACATCTGGACAGGAGCTGATAGAAAGGACTTATTCTGCCTTGAAAGAGTTCAAAATAGACTTCCTAGCCTCGTAGGGGGGGGTGTTTTTCTCTTTCCTGCAACCTCTTTCTCACAAAAGAGATGTTGAGTGTTTGTCTGCTTTATCATTATTTTCATGGCAAGTGCTCGAATGACCTCCAATTTATGCCCCCTGGCCAAACTTTAACAAAAAACATCCGTCTAGCAGGAAAGACGATCAATAATTCCCCCCACACATTATCTGTGCTTAAACCTGAACATAGATTCCATGAACAAAGCCTCCTTCTTAGAACTGCATGCCTATGGAATTGTTTTCCGTTGTCCTGCTTTCCAACTGACTACAATATGGTATGGTTGTCTTCAGGTCTTACGTAAACAAGTTTTTCGTGAGTTGTTCAATATAAGTTAACAAATTTACCAAATTCCCATTACTAAGTATTACGGTATTGTCGAATTGTCTACTGTATATTCTTTAAACCTTATTCTCGAGAGGCATTTATCCTTGATTAGTGGTGATACCTTTGATATATATATATATATATATATATATATATATATATATATATATATATATATATATATATATATATAAGTGTTTCTTTTAATAAAGAGTATGGGAAACTGAATGATATTGAATCGCTTCAACCATCATGGCTTATTAGATTATTTTTAGCCACATCATTGTCAAGTACATAATAGAATTTTCAAATACCTTTTTTCATATAAATATGTCGAATGAAATGAGCATCCGAGGATATTTCACGTCAATATGTTAGGTTTAGTGGATCTGTCTCTTACACTGTTCATCGCTCTTTAGATTAAGAGACAGAGAGACAGACAGGCGAGATCACAGTCTATATATATATATATATATATATATATAGAGAGAGAGAGAGAGAGAGAGAGAGAGAAAGAAAGAAAGAAAGAAAGAGAGAGAGAGAAAGAAGGAGAAATAAGAGTTAGTGACTAGCTGAGAAATATTAGTTGGAAAGGTAGTCTGCAAAGAAAACATTAAATTATTTATGAGAAATAGCTTTTTTCTATTCGTCTTAAAAAACTTTTTTTCCTTTGGCAATTTTCCACGATCTCATCTAAAATGGCGATACATTTAATAAGTTTCCCATTTTCACTACATTTAACGTTTTTTACCACGTGTGCAGACGGACTCCTTATTGCTATGCAGCAGGATTGTCCACCCATTCCCTCACTAGGGATGGAAGATGGAGCAAATAAAGGAACATCAAGTAGAGAAGGATTCAATCACAAAAATCTCGACTAGTAGAATAAAACGAACCGATATTAATATTGCTACACTACGAAAGTGTATACGTATGTAGGAAAAGCAGTGTGGGTCTTTGCAACCAACGACATTAAAAATCGCGATGAATGGATTTAAGCTTTTGAGGATACAAATATCCGACAGAACGGGACATTTGGGTCAAATAAATCAAGTACTTTGAAGAGAAAAGATAAGGGAGGCAATAAAGTCCTTGAGCGTGAATTGGTTTGGCGCTACTTGGGCAGATTGATAGGATAGAGAGATGGATGAAGAGTTGAAAGAATGGGCGATTAGATTTAGAAGGCTTGTAAGAACTCGTTGGAGTATGAGACGAACGACACGTTTAATCTCCCTATATATAGTGTTTACGCTTCACTTTCTGTCTGCATCAGATTTTGTTGGAATTAATTCTATTTCTAATCACATTGACTCTCTCTTTCTCTACCATACGCAAACAAACACGCAGATACATACAAACACGCATATATATATATATATATAGTTATTTTAAAAATAATATATTGATGAAATTCAATGTAAATTCTGTAAATTAGAATTGATAACGATGTATTATTCGACGAGAAATTAAAAAAAAAACGCGTAAGATTTCCACTTATATTATTTGTCGAATAAAAAAATGTTGTAAATTCTAATTTAGAGTTTGAATTGAATTTTTTATATCAATGCGCTATCGTGAATATTGAGCTGTTTTATCTAGTTTAAACTGTCTAAGAAATATTAATATTAATGTATTTTCTAAAAAAAAATGATAAAGTTCAGAGAATTATTCAATTTGTAAACTTGATTTTTACTTACATATACATATATATGTACATGTACATGTATGTATCCACACACACACACACACACACACACATATACAAATATGCATATAGATGAAAAATAAATACGAAACTATATAGATGTTTTTTTGTATTTACTTCGTATGTGTTGACGTGTAGAAATGCAATGTTTTTGGAAAAGATAAAACGAAACGTCCCTTTCCAAAGCACAAGATTCCAATGCCAAAAGAAAACACGTGTCACATATTCCAAAGTGGACCTAGTGACTTTATTCGTGGTGCATATAAAGCTATGGAAGAAGGTGCGTTTTTAGATATGTGTGAATAACATAATATAAATTGACAGTCCTATACATCTGTATATTCAGACTAATATTGCTTTACCACTGCCGCATATGAAAAAAGCACGAGTATTTGCACAAGAATCAAACTCGAAATATAATTGTTTTATTGGTTGATCTTACGACTACATACATAGCATATTTTTCACTTAATTAATATTATTTATCCATTGTAGTTAACTCATATTTAATAAACTAATTTATATTCATATCAGTTTATTAAGAAGTTTAATCAGTGATTATTTAACTTCATAGTATAGTATACTTTATCTAAACAACTGCGATTGTCTAGAGAGTTTTCAATATCAATTTTCTATTTACGTAACTGTATTTACCTATCAACAATAGATATCTGGTGTATTAACATTCTTACCAAAACTAGAATTAGGAACTAATTAGAATGTGTAACACGGAATTATTAATCCACATCATTCACTACTTATTATTAAACCTTGCTAAATAACACATATAAAGATTATATCAACACATATACATTAGCAAATGCGAAATCTGAAAAAAACACGATAATATAAAATATATTATTAATATTACAAAATGGGAATAGTTGTTACAATGTATATCAAAGAATTCCAAAGATTCGTAGAAAGTATATGTATGAAAGTATACAATTACACTAGTATGAGACAATTATTTAAAAGAATAATAATTAATGAATAAATAATTAACAAAGTATATAAATGAACCAGCATTTACTGCCGTGTATATATTAAATTATATCTATTAATTTGTTTTATAGTTTATTCATTTCAAAATGATTAGTTAATGTGATATACCTCGTATACAAATCTGGGAACCTTTTAATAATTATTTATTAAAATAATTAGTAATATTATTATTATCTTAATACCTTTTACGCTGTTTCTTGTAAGCTTTGTCGTGTGTTAGTCGATGTGAATGCCAATCAGTGTGAAATTCTTGTGTTTTCATCCGTTATTATTTCAAAAGTTTCTGTCCTGTTTATAATTTAAGTTTGAACAATCGTTTTTTATATATTCTTGTAGATATGATTTTCAACTTTTTTGTATAGGTAAGGCAATGCAGTTAAATTCAATCCAAGATGTCTTAGCATATGCGTGTAAATTGTTGGTGTCAAAGTCTAAAAACCTGAGTTTATCATTACGTTTCAGAGATATTGATGTCGATATTTCTTTCTGTGAGATTAACTAGGAGCTGTAATATTAGATGGAGTCATGTGTTACAATGGATTATTTGATATTGTATTTGTAATTGCCAATGTGTTGCTAATATTGTGGCATATTAAATATCGTCAATGCACCTAAAGAAGTGAAATTCTTTGTATAAAAGTAGTATTTAACTTAGTTTACTAATATTTACAGGTATGTATCGGCGTAGTTGGGTACATTCTCCATCCATCATCGTCCCTTTGAGATGAAGTATATTGAATAACTGTAGTTTAATTGCGTATGATTATGAAATGCATTTAGCTGTATTCTTTTTATATATTTAATTGTGGTAATTATGGTGAAAAAGGTAAACTCTACAAACTAGTATGCATTAACAGTGTGGAATATCCGTGAAGCATTGGAGATGTTCATTTTTACAAAGATAAACTTTTCTTTTGTCCATCTATATCAGTATTTAAAGTAAATGTGTTGCGTTGTTTCTGCAATAGGGACTTTCATCTTGTAGAGGGTTTAGAATGCGATATGTGCTAAAGATATGTGTATTAATATCTGCTATTTAATGTTTATCTTGGATAGGATGTTTAAAGGCTTTGCTAATAGTATATGCTGTGCAAATTTTAAAGGATATATGGTTTATTCTTTCTATTTGTAGAAATGTTACAGAATGTATTTTTTATTAGCTTGTGATTATTTTTTATTGTATGCAGTATTGACTTCAGCTAGTTTGATATAAGTAGTTATAAAGTATATGAGAATGCTAAAAGTGTAAAACAGCTAAGCTCTGAGTGGGTTCTATTTTTATTTACTTGTAGGGAAACATACATTTTTAGTAGACCTGTGTATAAATTATTTGTTCTTATTTATTTAATAGAAAAAAAAAAACTACGGTGACTCCAAGAAAACACAGTTAAAATATGTTTTTTCTTATGTATAATTAGGAAAAGCTTTTCTGATATATGCCATAGATTACAAATTTGTTTTATTCATGGGCGCTTGTAAAACTGTCGAGGGGAATGCGTTTTTATATACGAGAGAATAACATAGATATATTAAGAGATGTGTGTTCTGGCTATCCATATATATATATATATATATATATATATATATATATATATATATATATATATATATATATATATATAAAATAAAGTCCCATACTAAGAAAATACACACGACGAAATTAATTATTAAATATATATTAAATATTAATCCAATAATGACATTTTCCTCTCAGGTACGAATAAGAGCACTCCTGCTAGGTCACACTTTTCGTGCATAGTGTAAAAATATATAACGATGCATATAAACATTTTTTTCATAATAATACATTTATATATGCATATATATTTATACATTTATATATGTATATATGTGTATGCGCACAGTTATAATTATGAAAACGCATTAATTTATAAAATTACTAGAAATCCTCCCTCCCACTTTACTTCTTTTCACATTTAAATAATTAATTCTGAATTATATTCTTGTCTGGGTCAAATTAACCTTAATTGACCTAGATTTATCTGTTCTAAAATAGATTTAGAAAGACAATTCTCGCTCTGCCATATTCTCCACTTCATTTCTAGCTTCCCACCTCAACTATTTCTATTTATCTGTCTCACTTATTCTTTTCGACTTTTTAATATCCTTCTTCATCGCCTGTGTATATCCTTCTTTTTTTCTCTTTCTCTTACCAATCCAATTCCCAATCTCCTTTAGAATCTCCATGTCCCACTGTTCATTTCCATTATCCGTTATTAGAAAAAAAAAAACGTTTCATGTGAAAAAAATAATTTTCAATTTCCCAATATATAATGCTGTTTTAGATTTTACCCTGGAAATTTACATTTTTATTTCTTATGGATGGCCAATGAATTTTTAACGAAACCATTTTTTCATTGGATTTTTATCTAATCCTTTTCCCCATTTTTTTCTCGTTTCCTGCATTCTTAATCTCGTTACATCTCAACAAAATTTCTGTAATTGTAAAAAAAAATAATTGTTATACAATTATGATAAATTCCGTATTGTGTGTTTCCTTTAAAGTATTAACCTGCAAAATTTATTGTATAATTTACAAACTTCTTCCCTCTGATGAGAAGAATGGCAATGTTTGAAACTCCATGTAATATGTTTTCCTCTTAATTAGTTGTATTCTTTGTCGAATAATTAAAATTGTGTATATATTCCTTACAGGTGTATTAGTTTTTTTCTAATTTTAATGAATTTTCAATAACAAGATTTTTTATTATATATATATATATATATATACTCCTATAAATTCGTTTTTTTTTGTGTGTATTGATATTCATATTAAATTAAACACCCTATTTCTATTAGTATTTATTTGTTTTCCAACCAAAGCAAAATGTGGCACGAGGTCGTTTTTAATATGGGGTTAAACCAGCTCCCCGATAAAAAGGTAAATGGGCACTCTGGTGGGGTCCAAGAATAGTAATTGTCCCAGTATGGAGGGTTTTCCCCTCCATTGACTGGTACAATTATCTTAAGTGCAGCATCTGCAGAACAGATACTACACTTTGATCCTGGACCGAAGGCTAAAAACACCAGAAAAAAGGTTATTTATTTGCTCCCCAACCGAGCAAATTAGGTACAAGCCCACTTTTTTATGTAAGGAGTGAAAAAGAAATGGGGATCAATTCCCGAGGAGTAGGAGAGCCGGATAGTGACAATTGGTATGAAGGGTTGGTATTTATTTGCTTCCCCACCGAGCAAATAAGGCACAAGGCTGAGTTTTAATGTGAGGAGTGAAGGGGAAATTGGAACCAGCTCCCCCGGGAGTAAGGGAGTTTGATAGTGGCAATTTGTATGAAGGGTTGCACCTATATTGACCAAGCTCTTATATGTGGGGGTTCCCCCACATATAGTCTTTGCTCGCAGAATCTGCCGGAACAGATACTACACTTCGATCCCAGCCCGAAGGCCAATATTTATTTGCTCCCCCACCGAGCAAAGTAGGCACAAGGCCGATTTTTAATATGAGGAGTAGAGGGGAAGGGGGAAGGGAAAAGGGGACCAGCTCCCGAGAGGTGGGAAGTGGGAGCTGGATAGTGATTTTCCAGCTGGCCCCTGTAGGGTTGCCGCTAGACGGACCAGAAGGTTGTCACAAGGGCAATGGCCTTTCCTTGCAGCATCTGCCGGAACAGATACTACACTTTGATCGTCTTTGCTTGCAGTATCTGCCGGAACATATGTTGCACTTTGATCCAAGCCCGAGGCCAAGAACAACAGGGTATTTATTTGCTCCGCCACCGAGTAAATTAGGCACAAGGCCGATTTTTAATGTGAGGAGTAAAGGAGAAATGCGGACATGCTCTGAGGGGAGTAGGGGAGCTGGATAGTTACAATTGGTATGAAGGGTTTCCCCTACATTGACCAAGGTCGTATATGTGGGGTTTCCCCCACATATCATCTTTGCTTGCAGTATCTGCCGGGACAGATGGTATTTATTTGCTCCCCCACCGAGCAAATTAGGCACAAGGCCGATTTTTAATGTGAGGAGTGAAGGGAGGGGGAAGGGAAAAAGGGGACCAGCTCCCGAGAGGTGGGAAATGGGAGCTGGTTAAAGGTCAGACATGTGGGGTTGCCCCACATCTGGTCTTTGCTAGTCATAGCTTGCAGTATCTGCCGGAACAGATACTACACTTTCATCCCGGCCCGAAGGCCAAGAACAACAGAAAAAAGCCCTCTTTTTTACTTATCTAAAAAGAAAATACAATTTTCTTATATATAGGTTTTGTAATTGCATTCACTAGCAAAATATCTAGTTAATTTGCATATTCTTTTAAGCATTCATTTTAATTCATTCCCTATTAGTTTTTTTCCCGTTTTCCTATGGGATGATCATCTTTAGTTAACTATTACGTTTAATTATATTCATGCAGATATTCTACATGATTTATACTTGCATCAGATTTGCGTAAAAAATTTACAGTAAACACAAACTTGGTTCCATATATTTTTATATATACGTATATATTTTTGTTTAATATATCTATCTATATATCTATAAAAGTGAACGTGTCTGTGAATCTGTCTGTCTGTGTATCTGCGTGTCTGTATGTGTGTGTACAATTCCCTACACAATAACTCTATACATTTGTAGTCTACAGACTCGAAATTTGGTATACAGGGTACTGAGATTTGGGAAAATCGATGTGATTGGTTTTCGGCCAGAAATTTGGCGAATAAGGTGGCAAAGTTCCACGATTTGACCTTTGAGAACTCTATCAAACTCTTCTGAAATTTTAGAGTCTTAACACTTGAAATTTTAGATATAGGTTCCTTGGGCACGAATCTAAGTTATTAACTTGCTTTGAGCTCAAAATAGTACATTGTATGGGGTCATAATATGGGTGAAATTTTTAAAAAGTGCCCGCTTTTTTATTTTTGCTCAACATGCACCTCCAAATACCCGGGTAACGTCGGGCACCCATGCTAGTATATCTATAAAAGTGAACGTGTCAGTATGTGTACATTTCCCTACGCAATAACTCTGTCAATTTTAAATCTGCAGACTCGACATTTGATATACAGGGTACTGAGATTTGGGAAAATCTTTGTGATCGGTTTGCGGCCAGAAATTTGTCTGTTAAGGGGTAAAAGTTCAAGGATTTGACCTTTGATAACTCTACCAATCTCCTCCGACAATTTAAGGTATACACACTCGAAATTTTAGATATAGATTCCTTGGACATGAATCTAACATAAAAACTTGATTTGCGCCCAAAAAAATACATGTTAAGGGGTCATAACAGGGGTCAAATTTGCAAAAAATAACCGCTTTTTTTGGTCAACAGACACCTCCATACACCCGGGCAACGCCGGCCTTAAATGCTAGTATTTCTATAAAAGTTAAACTGCCTGCCTGTCTTTTCTCTATGGTAGTTATGGAAGACTATTATACAGAAAGGCATTAATTTACATATTCACACTTTTTAATATATACATATGCACATAAACTTATGAACAGTACATAAGGACCGAGCAAAGCCTGGCGGATGTGCTAGTATATATATATAACAGAGAAAGTGTATATCTGTTTGTATACATTTCCCCACGCAATAACTCTGTCAATTTTCAGTCCAAAGACTCGAAATTTGATATACAGGTACTGAGTTTTGGGAAAATCTTTGTAATCCGTGTTCAGCCAGAGGTTTGGCTGTTAAGGAGTCAAAGTTCAACGATTTGACCTTTGAGACCTCTACCAAACTCCTCCGCCAATTTAAAGTATAAACAATTGACATTTGAGATATAGGTTACTTGGACATGAATTCAACTTAATTACTTGATTTGAGCTTAAAACAACGAATGTAAAGGGGTCATGATAGGGGTCAAAGTTTAAAAAAATTGGACCTTTGTTGTCTCTACCAAATTACTCAGAAAATTTCTGGTCTAAAGATTTGAAATGTTTCATAAAGTGTATTCAGAGATAGGGCAAGCTTTTGAATGTTTGGGTCGAGAATTTGAGCAACTAATACATACATATGTGTATGTAAGTTTGCATGTCTGCCTAAAACTTTCGAAAGAGGCGACGGATTTTCAAAAGATCAGTATCGTTTTGAAGCCTGACCCTTCAAACGACAAATAGCGAATAATTGGCTAAAATCATTAATTTCTTCACCCTTAAATTGCAATTGTCTACAGAGAGGGGTCGCTTTTTTCGCCGATATTTTCGACAGTCATTCCCTCTTTCTGATTGTCTAGCCTTAATTTAAGCCTACATCACTTCCGGTTTTGCGGTGTTTGTAACAGCAAAGACGTCAGGTGTTTTCCCCAATCTTTTCCTCCTTCCCGTTACGGGTTCGAGCCTGTCTTCCCACTACCACATTTTTTTACTCAACACACACCTCAAAAGCACCCATACTAGTATATATATATATATATATATATATATATATATATATATATATATATATATATATATATATATATATATATATACTAGTATGGGTGCAATTACACAACCTATATATAAGAAAACTGTATTTTCTTTTTAGATAAGTAGAAAAGAGGCTTGCCTTTTTTCTGGTGTTCTTGGCCTTCGGGCCGGGATCAAAGTGTAGTATCTGTCCCGGCAGATGCTGCAAGCAAAGACCATATGTGGGGGAAACCCCACATATAAGACCTTGGTCAATGTAGGGGAAACCCTTCATACCAATTATAACTATCCAGCTCCCCTACTCCCCGCAGAGCATGTCCTCATTTCCCCTTCACTCCTCACATTAAAAATCGGCCCTGTGCCTAATTTGCTCGGTGGGGGAGCAAATAAATACCCTGTTGTTCTTGGTCTCGGGCTGGGATCAAAGTGCAGTATCTGTTCCGGCAGATACTGCATACAAAGGCCATATGTGGGGGAAACCCCACATATAAGACCTTAGTCAATGGAGGGACAACCCTTCATACCAATATATATATATATATATATATATATATATATATATATATATATATATATATATATATAGTTAAAAGAAGAGAATACAATCTATTCTTTAAAAGTAAACCTATCGGGATAATATAGAGTTTAACAAAATGTTTTGGAGTTTATATAAGAGTCAATAAATAGAGGAAAGTTATGTGTAAAAAACTACATAGTTGTATATATATATATATATATATGTATATATATATAGTTTTATTCATTTGTAATAAGGCTAGCGGCAGTTATGTTTGAAGCGAAATAAATTACTGAAGCTGTTTGAAGGAACGATATTGACGTCTGTAATAAAGGAGGAATGTAGTTCGTAATATATTATGTAAATAGGTATATTGCATTTCTCTCATAGTGGGTGTAAGTTGTGTGGACAGTGTGTGTGTTTAAATTCTGGAGGAGAATGTAGGGTAAGTATCTGGAAAATTTTCACATCTAACCATATATGTAAATGTGTTGTAGCTATAGCGGGTTTACATAAGATGAGGGAGTTTACGCCATGTCAATAAGTTTTCATAACAGCACTTAAAGGATATGAGTTTTTAGGAATAATAGTATGAAAATTAATGTGAAAGGCTGAATTTGTTGGGTGGAATGAGACCCATCATAATAAAAATACGTTTGCCAACGCAAGACATGTGTATTTATGAGAGTAACGTAAAAATCTTGCGTTCTGGTGGCGATGAAGTCACTAAAATCGTTTGGGATATCGCGTATGCTTTTGAAGCATTTCTTACGCAGAATATTGTCTAGACTCTTGAAAAAGTGATAGTCGGTAAGTGAGTTGTTTGGAGATTATGGCGGATGATGTAGAGTTTCGTAATCGAATACGTTCAACCTCTGCAAGATTGACTGATCAAAGTGCAGCCGGGCATTGTCGTGATGTACAATTGGCCCAGTTCTCTCGACTAATGTTGGATGTTGTTGTCGAATTTGGTGATGCATTTCGTTCACTTGTTGACAGTACTTGTCGTCTCTAATGGTTTCGCCTGCATTAAAAAAAAAACTGTAATTGATGAGACTAGTCGAAGACTACCAAAGAAGCAGGGTGGCCGTTTTTGTACAATTCTGTCTTCGGGAAGTATCATGAAGCTTCTACGGTGTCTATTTACTAAACTGAGCGTCGCGGCTTGTCGTAAAGAAATAACGTTTCGTAGCAAGTCTCAACCCGGTCAAGAAACGGGCAGTTCTTGTTCTGTAAAAAAAGGGGGAAATGATACATCCTAACGACGTTTTTCGGTTGTCGTTCAATTCAAAAGGCACCCCTTTATAGAGATATTTTTGTCTTTTCAATCTCTTTCAAACTTTTGTATACGTTACGTCTAATTCAAGAACAAGTTATGTGGCAGTTGTTCGTAGATAGGCTTCGGCTAATGTTCTTAATTTATCGTTGTCAACATCCGATGGCCGACCGCTACACTCATCACCTTAAGACTCTCGTCGCCACTACGGAAATTCTTAAACAACCATTATGATGTGCGTTCAGCTAGTGTTCCTGGGCCAAACAGTTCCTAGATATCGCGAGCTGCTTTAGAAGCATTTATTGCTAAGCTTTAATTGAACTAAGAAAATTGTGCGAATTTGCTTTTCCATATGGTATTTAACGTTCTGAAAAAAGATGATCGCTTTTAAACGATTGTAATTTAAACGCTTGTTTTTTTTCTTCTCCCCAAACACTTTACCATCTTTTGTTTGGGTTTAAGACGGATATATTTTATACGTAACTTTATCTGTTATTTATTTTAAATTTTCAGCTCACTTTTTAATATCTGCTTCGTTATTTTTCGACGTATTTTCTAATTATACACATTATCCTATTTAGTGTTTTCCGTAACATTCTGTGTGCAATTTTTTTGATACGTCTTTAATTGCTTTTTTTTATGAACGGCTTTAGAGATTTCGTACAGTACAGTAGTTGTTCGTTTATTTGTTGTTTTTCAGCTTATTTTCTGATTAAAAAAAATGTTGGCTGATAATTTCTGAAGTTTGAAAGCATTTACTCAATTCAAACAAAACAGATTTGTAAATAAAAAAAAAACATTTGGAACGTACGCCCTCAACATTTGATATTTCCAATTTAATTTCCTGGCTAATATACTTCCTCAATAAAATCAATTTTATTTCCCGTCACTGTGCGTGCTGACTTTAGAGTTATTTTTTGTTTTGATTTGTTTTGTTTTGTTTTTTCAAGTGCAGTTTCCTAATTTTTTGTCAAGTGTATAATTAATGGATTGGGTTCAATGTCTCGCTGCCATTTCACGGTTTTGTTAAATGTCTTCATAATTATGTATTTACGTAAATTATCACTAATATCGTTGCAAGATGTCTCTGTTTTAGAATATTTTTTAATTTCTTTCTATTTCGACAATGGGACATTTTGTGGAAAATTTTACATAATTTTGACAATTTTTTTTTTGGAAATAGGAAAAAATTTTTCTCAACGTAGTTCTTCGTGTCAGCAATATGGACAAGGAAATAATGTGCCCTTTTTTTTGGAAAATTCCGTTCTTTTTAGAACCTGTAGGTAGCCATTTCAATTTTTTTCTGTTTATGGAAATAATACTCTTTTATTGCATTTTTACCCTAACGAGGCATAGTGCCATTTTGATGCAGGGGGCTAACATATCGGACATAATTGCAGGGACACTATTAATGGAGTTTACCAGCAAAATATATATTCACATTACACTTAAATTTCCACATGTAAGTAAATTCTGAAAAGAGGAGCCCGGGGTTTAATTCCAAAGTCTAGCAGTTCTGGGAAAGAAAGTATTAGAATATAAGAATTTCTGGCATCTGTGGATCTCTACTGTGTAAGTATTGAATTTATCTGCTTGTCGGGTTTGTCTAGGTTATTTACGTCGAAAGGGAGCAAGGGCGTGCAGGTAGTCGGAGCATCTACCATTAAAATACTTGTAAAACAGGCACAAGGATTAAATGTTTCGTCGATGGAATGGATGCTTAAGCCGAGCTAACAGTTCAGGACCAATTAGGTTACCGTCTCCCTTTTGAACCCTCTCCAGGCATAAAAGATTATTAGAAGATGTACTAGGTCAAATGTGAAAACGATACTCAACACATAGTCGAATAGTAACCTTACAGAGGTACAGGATACTCTCAAGCGTATGCAACGTCTAGCACGGTATAGAGAATCCCCCTTCTTCGCAGCATACGTGACAATGCCCTCGATGAATCTTGTCTACCTCATGTTCGCTGGGAACGATAAGCTGGGGAGTTTGAAAGAAGAACTTCCAAGTAATGTATTATTAACCATACCTATTAGTGGTTAAGAAAGTTTCTTGTGTCTGTTAAATAAAATAAGTTAGTCTTGGCAGTATTGAATGTGATCATCCATATTCGTCTCCATTCCACTAGAGATGAGAGCCCTTCCTCTAGCGTTTCTACCATTACCTTAGATGTGTGTTCATATTTCTCTTGTGCCTGTTATAGAGCATTGTATCATTCGAAAATATACACATCTCTAAGACAATTTTATCAGGGAGGTCATTTATGAGTATCAGGAATAATGAAGGTCCAGGGATCGACCCCTGAGGTACACCCGTATTTATATCATATTGTTTAACTGTACGACCGCAGAGGACAACTTTATCCTTCTCTTATATAAGAAGGAGTCAAGTTTGTTAAGGATTTGTCACGTTACACAGTATGATCTGATTTTTTTTCTGAGAAGTTAATCGTGTTCGACCCTGAGAAAGATCTTAGATATTGCTCTTCTTTACCTTGCTGTGTACAGTGTATAATATATACGTTCAAAGATTACAGTGGGAATATCTGCTGTTGAACAGGCGTGCCTAAAACATGTTGTTAGTCTGATAAAAGTTTAGAAATATGAACTAGAGACTAGGTAATTATGGACTCAACTATTTTGGTGAAAAGTTGAAGGAGGCTAATGTGGGGATAATCTAATTGGTCAGTTCTTTCGCCAGATTATTTAAAAACTAGTACCAGAGAAGCAGTTTTCCAGGGAAGCAAGTAAGTCTTAAAGCAAGACTCGTTAAGGCATTTGGTGAAAAATTTATAGAGGACACGAGCAACCTCAACGGAGGCTTTTTAATAGTATAGCCGGGATGAGATCGAGCTCACATGTTTTGGAGATGTCTAGGATTTTTATGATGTCATGTACTTGCGAATGGGTGATTTTAAGATCATCTAGTCTGGTTAGCTAAGTCTAATGTAGAGCTTGAGCTAAACCGACTGGCAATTTGTTAGCCTTCCCGGTTTCCATGAAAAACAAGGAAATTGTTGATTGCCTATTATTTCCTATACTGTTGTATATTTTCCAGAAATCACACGTTCTTAATTTCTGCGCTTCAATGCATTTTCTGGTGATTTCGGTGTATTCTTTATTAGCTGTCCCTATTTCTTTCTTACAATTACTTCTTGCTTCTATATACGTTTGCCTGTTTATACTGGAATAATGTCGGATAGTTGGTAGAATGCATGATGCATTTGAGCAATAGCAGCTGTGCAAATAGAAGTAAACAATTGGGGAGGGTGAGGTTTGCTATAGAACTTCCGTGTTGGCAAAAACTGAATCAGTTGCCGCTTTGAACGATTCAGTGGTCTCATTTGCGTACTGTTCTGCAGAAGGAGAAATATATTTCCCCATGGGTATCTCCGATTTGATCTCCGATGGCTTTCGAATCAGCCTACTTATTGTACGTTGTCCTTTTGTGCAATGGCTCTTCAGTTTTGGATCGAGAGTTTAGGGGGATTTATACTGTTATCACAGCGTGATTAGCATTTCTGAGTGGACTATGGGCATTCTTTACAGAATCATAAGAAACTGTGTCAGAAATACATTTAGAAATTAGGCTTGCTGATTTTGCTGATTTGGGAAACGTAACTATATTTAATCGGGATAAAGATATAGAGATGCTATGTGTTGTGCTACCAGCTGCGTCTGTGTGAGTAGAGAAACAAAGCCAATTTCTGTGGTGGATATTAAAGTCATCAAATACATCTACTTGCGCGCTAGTATTAACAGAGAGAGAGAGAGAGAAAGAAAGAGAGAAAGAGAGAGAGAGAGGGGGTTGTATCTATGATGCCAGAGACTTGGTTAATTAATGTACAGTCCCAGGTCAAGGGAGAGCGACAGGGAATATATAATTAGCTAAAGCTATGATGCAGGTTAATCCTTGATTTTATACTGAGACTAAACATATTCGTCTTTTTTCTCGATGCGTCATTTTGAGAAGTGTACTTTAGTTTACTTGCTAGGCCGACTCCTCAGTGTTTTTCAAGTCACTTCGCAGAGATTAGGTTCGTTCTCGAATTTTGCTTATACTCTTAGTCTGATCTCAGCATCTTTTGCATACACCTGCCCTTCCGCAAAAGTGAAATATTTGAAATCATCTATCGACATTGAAACCGTTGTAGTTTTTGTTAAGGAGAAGTCATAAATACTTCTGCGAATCACAGACATTCCAAACAGATTTGCAGAAGTATTTATGACTGTTTTTATTATGCGTTTGGTATATACTACGAGACCTGCATTTCCTTCTTTTCGCAAGGATATTTTGCCTTACAAGCAAAATAGCAATATTGTATATCAATTCAAATGCCAGTGCGATGCTGGTTATGTTGGGCGAACATCCTTGCATCTTTTGACTCGTATAAACCAGCATGTTCCATCGAAGATCAGAAAAGGGAAGATGGGGCCTGGTAGTCTCCCTCCTTCTGCAGCCTTGGAATCTGCTATTGGGCAGCATTTGGTTGACAATCCGTGCTGTGCTGATAGATATAAAATTGAATGGTTCGAGATGCGACATAGAGCGGACTCCAGAAAACATTTAAAGATTTTGGAGTCTGTCTCTATTGCGGTGCGGAAACCTTCTTTGTGCCGGCAGAAAGAAACATCTAACGCATTGTTTCTCTTTGGGGAACTGTGAATCTTTTCTCCCGCTTTTCCCCCTCATTGGGCCATTATTTTAATCGATTTTTAAACGTTAATACACTTTATTTTAGCGTCCCCGTAATTTTTGGCACATTCAATAGTTACCCATCAGAACTCTTTACTTTCGACATAGTATTATTATTTTTACGCTATCGATGTTCTCCTGATGAGATGATAGCTGAAAGAGCTCTCGAGAGACTTCCGCCCATTAGGTTATATATATATATATATATATATATATATATATATATATATATATATATATATATATATATATAATGAATTAGCCAAAAACTACTGATGTAACTATTTGTTCGAGTAGAATTTGTTTTAAAAGTAAAGAACATATTACTTTCATTTACTTACAAGACAAAATATCTGATCGAAATATATAGAAAAACTCGTGTAACACAAGTTTATTGCGTATATTTACAAAAGTGCCTGTTTTGCTTTAAACAAGAGTTTAGAAATGTTTTAAAAAATAAGCAACAAATATATAATTCAATATTAAGAAAATTAAAAAGAATCAGAATCAGATTCGGTAATTTTATCGGAATTAACAATATGGAATAGAATGGGTAATTCCATCGGAATCGGGAATAGTTTTGAATTCGCCTTTTCAGTAATTTAGTTTATTTTGAATTAGAATAAACTGAACATAATGAAATATTTCTGAAACATAACTCCAGTTAAGCATATATTTTGCTTTATTCAAATTAACAACGGAATCCTTCGTGAATGGAACCTTTAATAAATTCTTATTATATATATATATATATATATATATATATATATATACATGTATGTATATATTGGTATATATATATATATATATATATATACACATGTATGTATATATATATATATATATAGAGAGAGAGAGGGAGAGAGGGTTAGACAGTAATATATAGGTAGATATTGGGATGTTTGTATTTATGTGCAATGTCTACAAATTTAGCTAGTTCAAAGCGAAGCCAACCCATTTGTTTATACATCAATCGGAAACTAAATGTCCCACTTTTCGTTCGATTGAAGTTTTCACCTCAAAGATGTTTTCACTAATACATTCCAAACACTATTTTACATTACAGTCTGCCTCAACAGAAGCGATCAGCTTTTACTTAAATAAAGAGCCGGAGAGAATACTCGAAAACATCAAAAGCAACAAACACATTAAAGAAGGAATAGGACAGTGTAATACTTCGTCTATTAGGAAGAAGCCTAAGTGGAGCATAATAAATTGTCGGTGTAAACAATTAAATTAGAAAAGCCAATCCATGTTAATAAAAAAGAGATGAATGAATAGCTTTGAACAAATCAGATAACCGCGAATATAAAAGGAGAAAGTGCCCAACTATGAAGGCTTTAAAATAGTTCACACCCGTTGTGAACAAACATCTACAACGATGCGTTTATAAAGACACTCTTGTGCCGAACTGGCCTAACTGAAAACGGAACAAAAGACAATATGAGACAAACGAAACACAATAAAATATGAGATTGACTTTAAAAATGTTAAGAGTAAAAAACCGAACATCGAAAGATGTGCAATGTGCGTACGTTAGTAAAAGGAAAGGACAAAATGGGGGAAAAAGTTTATTTAAAATTCGATCTGATACATACCGCATATGATTGAAGGTAGAAAATAGCAGATAATTTGAGGGCGTATATATAAATAAAATATGAATTTTCTCTTGTAAACTTATGTAAGTTTTTAGAGCTTTACATTATCGAAATAGTAGTTTTACTAGATAATTGCGCAAATAAAGCCGACTAACTTAAGCTTAAGGAATTTAGAATGTAGACTTTTGAAACAAATTTAATATTTAAATAAATCAGTAATATCTAAATCCATAACAATTGAAACGATATAAAAAAGCATAGGTTACGTCGCATTGAAAGCTGCCAAATGTTTGGGGGGTAAAAAAAAAAACTTTTCACGACGATTGAAAGAGACAACGTATTGATGTGGGCAGATTTGTTCGTATAGCCACAGAGTTCATTTGGTGAGAAGTTGAAGGTCATTTTGAAGACAAAACGAAGTAAAAGCCATTAGGAAGGCAAAACGAAGTTGAAGGCCATTCGGGAGACAGAACGAAGTTGTAGGCCATTAAGAAGTAAGAAGGAAAAATGCATGTTTACAGATTTAAGTCTTGCGAGGAAATAGTGTCGTTTCGTTTACGATCACCACGGTTTCATGAAATATAAAACTAAAAATACATATGGAATTGTATAGATTTCTGTTTGTTTAAAAGAATTGTACCTTGTTTTCTTGATTATGTAAACATATATAAAACGTGCATCGATACTACAAGTATACAGCATCAGTTTAGTGTATGCTTAACACCTACCCACATGCATATCCACACAGTGACACTGCCAGTATATAACATATTTTAATATGTGGATCTCCATAAAACGGACAGTGCATACTTTATGCATACGTTATAACACGGATTTATTTCCATATCAAGTATGCCAAAATTTAGCTATGTATGTGTCATTAATTACGAGATGGGTATATAAGAGCTATGGTAAGCAGTAGTGTGTGTACATATTAAAAATGGCTTTTAGAATGAATACCACAATTCTCCTTAAGTTAAGACTTTTTTTGTAATAAATTGTTAGTTGAAAGCACAGAATAGTTACCGAACGCCATCCCCTCCCCAGTGTAAGAATGACTAAAGAAAATAACTGTTTTCTTTGTAGAAACTTATCTGTATGTCACCTAAAAAGTCTTTACTGTAGGAAAAGCATTCATATTTTTTTATCAAAAAATAAACTTCTTGTAAAAGAAGAGTGTATTTTCACTGATAAAAGATTTTTGGAAAAAAGAAAAGACAGCTTTAACTCAACAATTTATGGTAAAAAAGCTAACCCCCAACAATCGACTGACGTATAATGCCACAATATATTTTTTGGCAGATTTGCCGTTTAGTTGTACAAATAAAGTACAACCCTGTTATCAAAAAAGGAGCACATTGGGTCGTCATCCGAATATATCCGTAAGTTTGTTTACGTATAATTTATTTTAGATTAAGCACATTGTTTAACAAATGAAAGGATTAAATGTGGTTTATTGTATAATTTATTATTGTTTTATATATAAACATTTAAAACATGGAGCAATACAAATAATACGTTGTTTAACAAATTAAAAAAAAATGAAAATGGAGTTTTAAAATGATTAAATATGTTTTATTTTATAATATCAAATTTTTATTTTATAATTTATAATTTAAAACATTGAACAATAAAAGAAGATTTTTGTTTGCTTTTAAATTTTACTAGCAAAAGTACCTGTCGTTGACTGGGTTCAAAAACAGCCTACAGAATATGGACTCTGATTTATGAAAGTATGATAGGTTATGACAAGGAAGGATTGTAAAGAGATGGCTTCGAATATGGAGGTATCAAAACCAAAACAAAATATGATGAAAGTAAAAATAAAATAGATAACCCCTATAATTTGTTATACCATCCCTGTTCAGCCTGAAACACTTATCACAATATTCTGTGGATCTATATTAAAAAAACCTGGTTAAACTTTCTGACATATTTCCATTCTATGGAGGTCAGGCGCGAAGGAACATCCCATAATTTTATTATACCATATTACTTTAAACTGAAACATAATTATCAAAGTATACGTACGCATATAGCTATGAAAAGTATTTATTATGTGTGTGTCTATTTCCATTCTACGGAGGTCAGGCGCGAACGCAGACCCCACAATTTTATTATACCATCCCTATTTAAGTTAAAATATACTTATCAAAGTATTCTTATGTACATCTATATGAAATACCCTTGTAAACGTTTTTATTTAATTTTTTTTATTTCCATACTTTATGAACCAGGCGCGAACGCACCCCACAATTTTAATGAACCACCATTCTGCCACATCAAACATACCCATTCCTGTGTCTCGATGCATCTTCTATCATTATATGTAATCATTTTTTTTTTAAATAGTCAACCATATAGGAACCTATTCGTGACCAGACGGACAGGCACACACACATTCAGCTTTATATCATAGATATTGTACTCAGATGCATATGATGATGCGTTTCCACAATAATTCAATATTTAACTTCATCTTTCATTATTTGTTTTCGAGAACAAAACCAACATTTTATTTCTATTGTTTAATCTTTTTTTATTTTTAAATTATAAAAATAAAACACATTTAATCGTTTTAAAAATCCATCTTTCATTATTTCTCTGTTTTATTTGTAAAACAAGGTTGTTAATTTTAATTAAATTTTAATAACAGGATTATATTTTCAATAATAACGTAAATATAAACATACTTTCTGTTTACGGTATATCTACACCGGTGTCGACTCAACGTGTCCTTTTTTTTATAACAGGGTTGGAGGTTATTTTTTAAAGTAAACGGCAAATCTGCCCTTTTTCATATAATTTCACGCTATCTTATTTTTTAATAATAAATTGTTAGCTGAAAGCACGGTATAGTTACAAAATACCCTCCCCTCGCCAATGTAAAAATAAAAAAAAATAAAAAGTTAATATTTCAGCACGATACGAAAAATGCATAATAAGCCGTACATTCACCTAACAATTTGTAGTTTTAGTAATAAAAATACTATTTTGGTTACTTATATATGTTGTGTTACTGTGCTGCAATTATAATGTTAATATTTTGAAAGGCTTTTGTAAAATGGGAAGGATAGTAAAAATAAAAAAGAGATATCGTGAAAGTTTAATTTAACAAAACAAAAAAACTATGTAAATATAGCGTGATATCAAAAATGCATAAGCATCAAAATGTGGTTTAATTTTACAGATATTGTTCCCTGATGCATACGATAGGAGATGGTAACCGTACTATATTTACATATATTTTTTTAATATCTAATAAATGTAAGGTGGAAGCACAAAATAGGTAGAAAACACCCTCACCTACTCTGTAAGAATGGTTTTACCAAATAATTACGATATATTTCATCACGGCACCAACACTACATAAGAACCGAAAATGTCATTTTTATTGGTCAATGTTTGTCATTCTAAATAAAATGAAAGGTATGTAATCATTCCAAAATTTCATCTTGCAGTTTATTTTTTTTAAATTTGTTAAGCACATGATCACATTTTCAATAAGAATATTATATTTTACCCATTTAAAGGTTGTAAAACATGTAAACAAACTTTTGCCCGGTACGGGTGACGAATTTTAAGAGCCCCTTTTTAGTGATTACATGGTGTGAGCATATATGTACAACTAAACAGCCAGGGTGGCCAAAATTATCCGGTATTATTTTACTTTAAGGCCTGTCTCACGTTCGTATATAAGAAAATAATGCTTTGTAGATTTATTTCGGTGTGCTGAAAACGAATCTGCAGACCGTGCCGTTAAAAAAAAGTAGTTTTCATGATATGAAGAAATTACTTTTTCCAAAAGTGGGTGATCAATTTGCGATATAAATGTAACTTGAAATGAGCACCCACTTTGTGACCACGTGTGAGAACGGCATTTTTTATGTGTTTATTCTTGTTTGATTTCCTTTCCATGGTAATAACACCTGGACTCTGGGACTATTTTCCATTTCACAGTCCTAGTCACCGTTTACGCTATGCGCGAGCGTAAACGAAGGCTGGTAAATATGCACTCGCGTACCAAACTGCCTTATCAAAAAAACCTTATATGCAATAAACACGAAAGAAGATGCCCCCTCTCTCAGGTGGCCAGAAAGTGGGCGGACATGTTAATTTAAATTTACATGGAAAAGTGAACACCAAGTTTTCGGAAAAGTAAATTCCTCAAATCATGTAAAGTATTTTTGCGACAGAAATGGTTTACAGTTTCGTTTTCAGCATACCGAAATCTACAACAAAAAATGTTTTGTTATATACGATCTGAGACGGGACCTCGTGGGGGGGAGAAAGTTTCCATGTAAAACGGAAAATGAACTCGATAGAAAAAACGGACGCTATTTTTGGAGGGAAAACTAAACAATCAAAACGTTATAAAAGTTAAGATGGACAAATTAATCTAAAAGTAATATATAGGGAATGTTTTTTGTACTTATCGATTAAACAGATATTGAAATATTATAAATCGGAAGTCCTCAACTCATGGTGCATGGGTAAAAATCGTTCCGCATTTACTGGAAATATTTTTATTTTATTTAATAATAATTTCTGTGTTACTATTTTAACGATTTTTTTTAAAAGCGTATTATAGTCAGAATCGTTATATTTCGTCATTTTAAAATGGTAAATCGGAAGCATATTTGCTAATCGGCTCGGATGAAATCGGAAATTTTCCCCCACAATAAAAGTGTTTTTGTTTTTTTTAATAAGGTAATATTTACTTTTTAATATTTAAAAACACAGTTAGATGATAAAGATTCAGTTATAAAATTTCACAGAAAACGGTGTTGTAAATTTCTAGTTTATCGATTCTGAATAAACCATACATTCCATTTATATATATATATATATATATATATATATATATATATATATATATATATATATATATATATATATATACTAGCTGCACCATGCCACGCGTTGCTGTGGCTTCATTTTTTGTATTGGAAAATTCTAATAAAAAGAGAAATTGCATGTTGCTTATATTCTTAGTACAGCAATCCACTCCAAATAGTAAAAAAAAGGCGAAAATGAACAAAAATATGGTACTCTTTCAGAATTGGATCCGGATCCTCGGGAGTTAACATCAATCATGGCTTGGGCTCGACCAACATTCAGTGGATTAAGCCGAAAGTTGATAAACGATTGAAACATTAAATAGTTTTCTTTTTTTTGTATTCAAAACTGTGAGTTTTTAATCAATATTTGGGTAAGGGAGGTGTTACTATACACTAATTCGAAAAAGTTGT
This sequence comes from Euprymna scolopes, assembly GCF_053919585.1. NCBI lineage: Eukaryota > Metazoa > Mollusca > Cephalopoda > Sepiida > Sepiolidae > Euprymna > Euprymna scolopes. The sequence goes on from NC_136489.1 coordinate 85,375,668, forward strand.
TCAAAAACGAATAAATGAAAGCAACGGTAAGGTAAATAACGTTTTTATCTAACTGGATAATTTTTTAGTGTTTTTATTTAATGTAAAATGTGTAATCGGCTTCAAAACGCAGTGTGTATCTATGTATTTGAAAAAGACGAATGGTCGCGGATTCTTTTGAATACGTTAAGTTTGGGAATATCAGTTAAAAACTATACAAAACAATGTCAGACAGCTACTTATTATATGTTATTGTGACATAGGCTGACATATTCGGTGGGTTTCTGATAGTGTTTTTATAGTTTGATTTTAGTTTTAAATCATTTTCTCAAACTTAACATCATCAACAGTGTCCATCACCGTTTGTATTTTTCAAATTTCCAAGTTTAATTAAAGTTTTATGGTATGTTTCTTTATTCAATTTTAAGGTAAAGGTACAGAATATATATAAAACACCCTCCCCTCCCCATGTTAAGAATGGCTGTTTAAATAATAGCGTTATTATTTCAGCACGGATCACTCTCTACATGATTATATAATATTTTTGCAGCCATTCTTACCATAGAGAGGGGATGGTGTTTGTAACTATTCTGTGCTTTTTTTACTAACAATTTATTATTAAAAAAATATATTGTGAAATTATAAAAAAATAAAAAGATATTGTGAAAGTAGAATTTAACTTGAAAAAAAAGTGAACGGCGCGTTCAACATTGTAGCCGGACTTTATTTGGCAATAATGTCACGTGAGTCGATTAATGGGTGCTAATGCACTTACTGATCCGCGCTATTTTTTAAAATCGTATTTCCAAGCTTCATTAAAGGTTTATGTTTTTTGGTATTTTTTTAGATTAGGTCCACCTCCACAATTTTCTTTTAAATGACGACTTATAAAGGGTTCCAACTATGCTGAATACAGAAATCGCATTGAAATTTTGCAGAAATAAGTAGTTATCGAGATATAGATAGTTGTTTTATGTATTGTATTCTTTGGCGGCCATCTTTGTTCGCGCGTAGATTTGTTTATGACGCGCGCAAGCTTGTAAAAAACAGCTGACAGATATTACAATGCATTATAAAAATTTTTATATCTCGATAACTACTTATTTCTGCAAAATTTCAATGCGATTTCCGTATTCAGCATAGTCGAAAACCTATACAAGTCATCATTTAAAAGAAAATTGTGGAGGTGGACCTAATCTAAAAATTTACTGTTTTTTTCATTCAATTGTAAGGTTAAAATACAGAATAGGTACAAAACACCCTCTTATCCCAATGTAAAGAATGGCTGTTTAAATGATAACGTTATTATTTCAGCACGGATCTATAAGTGCACGAGTACCCAATTTCTTTAAAGGCATTCATATTTGCTTATATAAAAACAACTTCTGTAAAAAAAAAACATGCACTTTCAATCTTTGTTAAAAAAAGTTATCTTGAAAAAAAAAATACGGTAAAAAAAGCAAAGAACAACACGCTAATCGGTATTCATGCAGAGAGTGATCCGTGCTGAAATAATAACGTTATTATTTAAAAAGTCATTCTTAACATGGGGAGGGGAGGGGGTTTGTACCTAATCTGTACTTTAACCTTTCAATTTAATAAAAAACATATCAGAAAACTTTAATTAAACGGGGAAATGCGATTTAAAAAATAGCGCAGATCACTCTGCATTAGACCCGAAAGTACAGAATAGTTAGAAAACATCCTCCCTCCCCATGTTAAGAATGTCTTTCTAAATAATGTTAATGATTCAGTACTGTTCCTTGTCTGCTAACGCTTAATTTTTGTTTATTAAATCGTTAGGTTAAAGTCCAGAATAGTTACAAAACACCCCTATCCCCATGTTAAGAATGGCTTTCTAAATAATAACGTCATTATTTCAGCTTCTCTGCATATGTACCATGTTTTGTGTTTAAATTCTTAAGTGAAAGGACAGAATACTTACAAAATACTATCACCATGTTAAGAATGTATTTCTCAATAACATTATTTCAGCATGGTATTTTCTATGCATACGTACTATCTATTTTTGTTTATCAAATTGTTAGGTGAAAGTATAGAATAGATGCAAAACTCCCTCCCCATATTAAGAATATCTTTCTAAATAACGGTATTATTTCAGCACGGTACCTTCTCTGCATAAGTACTATCTTTTGTTTATTAAATTGTTAGGTATAAATATAAAATACTTACAGAACACTCTCCCTTTCCCATGTTATGAATGGCCTTCTTAATAGCGTTATTTCAGCACGGTACCTTCTCTGCATCGGTACTATCTTTTGTTTGTTAAATCGTAAGGTGAAAGTATAGAATCGTAACAAAACGTCCTCCCCATGTTAAGAATGTCTATCTAAATAACCTTATTATTCTATTATTCTATTATTATGGTAATTTCTCTGCATAAGTACCATGTTTTGTTTATTAAATTATTAGGTGAAAGTACAGTACTTATGCAGAGAGTAAAAGCAATTCTTAACATGGGGAAGGGAGGGTGTGTTGTACCTTATCTGTATTTTTACCTTACAATTGAATAAAACACATATAATAAAACTTTAATTAAACCTGGAAATACGATTTTAAAAAATAACGCTGACCACTCTTTGCATTAGCACAAAATATTATTTAAGCAAGTTACTAATCCGTGAAAAAAACTGTACTTTTATCAACCAATCTTATATCAAAAACAAAAAAAAAACTCAAAAAGCAAGCGACAAACTTTTTTTTTGCCTTATATAATAAAGAAAAATAGTTTAAATTAAAAAATTTGGAAGATAAACAAATGAATTATGTTTTTTTGTGTGTTTTTTTTTACTTATCGAGTAAACAGAAAATTAAATCTACTTCGTTTCGTGAATTCATGGCTGTGAAATGAATCGAACCGGATTTTCAGTTTTATCAACAAAACAGCTTCGCACTAAGGATTACGAAAATATATTTATTTTATTTAATATTTTAATAATTCGCGAGGTAATTTATTTTAATAACATAAAAACATTCCTCGACTCTAAAGATGGGTTGTCTGAAAATTTAAAATAAATTGGTAAAGTATAAATATAGGTTTATTCTCTTATAACGAACCAAGAATTACATTTATATATATATATATATATATATATATATATATATATATATATATATATATATATATATATAATCTGTGTTTGTGTAATTACACGCGTGTACAGCTGTGCGTATATTGGTGCGTAATAAGAGTTCAAAAGCAAAACGCAAATAATGTCATTAACTACGAGACTATCATAGCGAAATATGTTGGATTTACTTGATTTACTTCCCCATTATAAAAAATAGGGAGGATGTTGCAATATTTTGGAAGTATAATAGGGTATATATTTAAATGCTACCCACATCAGCATTATGGGCACAAGGCCGGAAAGTGGGAACACCGCAGGCTCCCCTAAAGAAGAGGCACTCCTGCAATTTAAAAAATTGTTTGAGTAACCCCACTGGCATTCCACGGTCGGGGCGCCTCAGGCAGCAAGCAATAAATCCCATCATACAAAAGTATAATGGGGTATGATCCCACGCCATTGGGCGATTCTATTTGTAAACGATGCTGCTAGGAACTTACGAATCGAATTCACCTTCTATTACAAACCAATCAGAAACCAGAATTGTTCCATAAATATTAAACCTTTTCGGTAGCAATTCCACATTTTCTTTCCGTCTCGACACGGTAAGAATATTTGTGTCTGTGGAACCGTCTACTGCAAACAAGACACCTCTCAGGACTTGTGTGTAACAACGAACCGTCGGAAACTGATCTGTCTATTGCAAACCAGTTACCTCTCAACACCTGTTTAGAACAACGAACCATCTGAAACTGTTCTGAAACTACACATGGCTTACACTTATATATATATATATATATATCGCACATACACCAACACACACAAACATTCACAGACACACACACACATATATATATATGTATATATATATATGTGTGTGTGTGTTTTGGTGTGTGCGTGTGTGTGTGATTGTCTGTGTGTGTGTTGGTGTATGTGCGATAAAGAATAGCATAGAAAAAGGTGATCAACAATCAATGCTTTAAATACGAGTGAAAAGAAAAATATTCTATGCATAAAAGGTGTCATAGTTATATTTGTATACGGCCATCTTATAATCTATCTCTCCTTGTCTCCCTTTCCATATCCCACTTATATCAATATTTGTATCTCACTGTTTGTCTATCCATTAAACCATAAGATGCGAGTGATTAATACTTATTTTCATTTGTTCTATACATAAGTTATGATGTATTTATTAAATATGTATATATATGCATATATATATATATATATATATATATATATATATATGGGGGTGTTTCTGTGCGCATGCATATCATATGGATGTTGTATTGTAGGAATATTGGTTATATATATATATATATATATATATATATATATATGTATATATTTATATATTAATCTTTATATATATATTAATATTTATATATATTTAGAGAGAGAATATATATATATATATATATATATATATATATATACATATATGGTCCTGTGTATGTCTACGAGTACGTGTTTGTGCTTTTTTATAGATTAAATATTTCATTGTATACTCACATGGAGAAATTGAATTGAATTCACTCTCTAAACACGAACACAAAGAGCTTGAGCGGATATTTCAATCAGTAATATGCAAATATAATTCTATATAACGTTCTTTACCTTTTATATTCTACATATGTCAAAGCCCTAGTCTTTTGAGCGTTTTCCTTTCAACACCTTATGGCATACCATTATTTATTAACATGCGCTCTCTCATAAATAAACGGTATATATACACATATCTATAGATGTATCTATATTAATGCATAAGCATAGTTATAAATACATGTATATATATATATATATATATAGATAAGAATATGCATACCTATAAAAATGTATATATATATATATATATATATATATATATATATATATATATATATGCGTGTATGTGTGTCTAGTACGTTTAAGTCATGTATGTAGGAATGTTTAATATATGCAATTAAAAGTAAATATTTGCATCAGTATATAAGTTCATTCATTCACGGTGTTTCAACAGCATAGTAATATGCATTCATATATATTAAACTTTACTTTGAAATATATATGCATATATATAAAGAATTATGAAGGAAAAACTGAAAAGCTTTTTATTTCATCAATGTTTCGCTTTTTCTTTCCATACTTACAGAAGATGAATGATTTGAAGAAAAATATAAAAATCAATATTTTTTCAAATCAGTCAATTACACAGGAAGTAAGATATTTTTACCGTTACATAAATTTATATTCTTATGATTAACATAATATATTACCAGGTTTAAATAGAAACATATATATATATATATATATATATATATATATATATATATATATATATATATATATATATATACATAATCTGTTATTTTTATTAGCAATGTGAAAATGAAGAGTTACTTCCTCTCTGTTTACGTTTTAGTGACACCTCTTTTTCATCGGACGTAGTTTATTTATTATTATCATTTAACTTATTTAATATTTCAATATTTTTGTACGTTTATAAACTTTTTTAGACACGTATTTCTAGGTTTCTCATCATCGACATTGCACAACCATTGGCGTGGATCGAACCTATTACCACATTATCAGCTACATACCGTCTTACAAATGAACCACATGTATCGCTTTAAATGTAAGATCTGTTATTATTTATTAGCGATATATAAACGGGGTTTTAACCCTTATTTTTTGTATTATGGTTCCGTTTTCTCATCTAACTTTCACTTACATTCTAACTAATAAAATAAAAGATGTATTTTAAGTGACAAAAACTATTCCACAGTCTTGCAAGGTTCGTGGTCATGGATGAGATGGTCGATTGCTGATAGTGCTGTTGTGATTTCAACATGTTGATGGTTGACCCATGCTTATGAAAGGTGAAGCCAGATTCATGGGTGTAATTTTATGCACGTAAAAATATTAGAAAAACTAAAATATTAAAAAATAAGTATATTTACATATAATATTTATAAAGACGAAATTATATATAAATGCGTGTAAGTTCATTACTACCATAGCGAGGCAACATTCGTAGAGGTTGCGCACTATTTTAAATGGTGTATATGTATATGGGCAGCATATAATTATCCGCATATATACTAATCCGCATATGTATATGTTGCTGTATTAAGTGTTATTTTGAGGGCGGTCAAATTAAAGCGTCAACTCTTTTATTACATGTCAGAAATCTAAGGTTCAGCTTGGTTTGAAAATTCATCATGGAATTTTAGTAGGACAGTACAACAGGCAATACATCACTTTGATACAATACATTTATTTACATGTTTTATTTATTGATGAAAACGTGAGCGAAATTTAACTGTCAATTGCCCACCTCCTGTGTACGATTCAGTCTCATTAAGTTATCCTGTTTGAGGTTTCATTAAGTACAACGTCTGCAGTGATGAAACAGACGCCTTAAAAAACTTGGATGACAAAATTTCCACGCATTATTGGCGAAACGTAGATTCTATGAACAAAGCTTCTTTCTCAGCACTGCACGGCTGTGGAACTCTCTTCCGTCTGTCTGCTTCCCTCCTGACTACAACTTGGATGTCTTCAAGTCCAACGTAAACAAATTTCTGCGAACCGCCCCCTTAAGTAGACACTTTAAATATACACACTAACGTACTGTACTTACAATAACCCTTATCCCCGAGTTGCAATAACCCTTATCCCTGAGTGGCTTCCTAGCCTTGACAAGTGGTGACCACCTTGTCAAAAAAAGAATAACAGTCTTATTTAATCGGGGAAATTGTAGAAAATTAGTTTTTTTTCATTACGCTATATAAGTGTAAATTGCAGGGGTCATATACCCAAAATTGTATTAAAGATATATCACTCAAAAAATTTAAAACCAAACCACAAATTTATACAATAAAAATAGTAGTTTGTACTTCAACATTCGATGTATTTATGTGTGTGCATAAATATATGCTATATATATATGCACACACACGCACACAAATAATATATATATATATACATATATATATATATATATACAAAGATACATATATATACAAAGATATATATATATATATATATATATATATATATATATATATATATATATATATATATATATATATATATATATATATACTTGCAAAGTAACCGAACAAACAAACAAAAACATACAGGAAATTGGCTCTAATATGATATTAGCGGATTGCGCGACATTGCTAAGGTAATCTTAATTTTTGCCTCCCCGGTGCATGACGCCTAATGTGACTTCGTACCTGACGTTATACATGGGGTATGTCATGTGGAGCATTATCATTTATGGCGCCACAGTGTGTATGGTGTGATGCTATTGTGAACAAACAAATGGACAGAAATACAGATTCATTTCAATGCAAAAAATACACACATACACACATGTACACACACACATATATTTAAGCACTAGAAAGAGGGACCTTATAAAAAATGAGACTCTAGTTTATATAAATATACTCTTAAAGTGATGGTGAAGAATCTATATAGATGCAGAAGTGATCGATACTTGAAACATTTTTCTCGATGAATTCCACAAACTGAAGAAATGGTATGTGTCATAAACATCTTGTTGGAATAACGGAAACAATCAATTTATTCAAGAGATCAAGTTTCCAAAACTAATATAAGACTGATAAGATTTATTCTTGTGAGTGTCATATTCACTAAGTAATTATATTTTATCTTTAACTCTATCAGATTATTTATGTGACCAAGAATGTAATGGGGTTTCCATGTAAATGATATACGTTTTATTTTTACAGAGTATCATTTATTTGACCATACCGAATTATTTTTCGTCACGTTACTTTCTTAAATTTTCTGACAATATTTTCTAATATGACTTTTGTTTATAATTAATGCCAAGCAGCATAGCCGCATAAAATGCAGCTATAATGTACTGCGACATAAAACGAAACTCTCCACAAAGGTTTACATCTGATTGTGCGACTATTATTACTCAAAGGCAGCATACATTCCGTAGACGTGTCCGATATAAATTTAATACAATAGGCGAAAAGCTGACCCACTCAATTATCGCCCTGTTCGTCTATTCTGCCTTCCGAAAAATCTTTAAGTCTGTAATAAATCAGGAATAAGTAAACATTTATCAGATCGACAATATGGGTTTAGTTAAGTCCGTTCTACTGCAAATGCGCTAACTGTAAGCTCGGAACGTATATACTAAACACTGGATAGGGCAGAAAAATCTAAGTCTTAAGACCCAGGCATATCTAACGCATTTGTCAGGGTTGGGCACGATAGTCTTCGCAGGAAAATCGCATCGTAGGATATTACTGGATTTATAACAGGTTGTTGCCTAAGTTATAGCTGTTTCATAAAAAAACTGTCTTTGTTTTAATATTTGGTAAAGAGTTATATACCATTAGAAAGCACTATTCTGTTGTACAATATAATTGCCATCGTTTTTTGCTCATAATTTATTCTTGTATTTCAGAATTATCCAATGGATTGCCAAGTAGATTAAAAAACTCACATATTCGCCCTCTCTGTTTCTCAATTAATCGGGGTTAAAAAAGCGAGTGAAGTGACCAAGGATAGTTGTGTCGAAAATGGAGAAAACGCTATAGCTGAAAGAACTATTCTAAATTGGTTTACCAGATTCAAACACCTCAGTGCTGCTCCTCATTCCAGAAGACCAATGAAGATAGACGAAGATCAAAGGTTATTTTGAAAGAACATACCTTTGGTCAAAATCGATTGTTCTTTCTTTCATCAGGCTAATTAAATAATAAATTATCAATAGTTATGGAAGCCCTGCTAATACAAAACGTATCTTACGAAATTACCAGACACACAAAGTAATTTCATAAAAATTAGCTCAGCCGTTTTCGAGCTCATAGGGAACGAACTCTAATACACACAGAAACACACACACAGACAGTTACTTATATATATATATATATATATATATATATATATATATATATATATATATATATGTAAATGATAATATAATAATATATATTTGTGTATATAGATTTAATGTTCATTTTAAAAGAAAAGAATACAATGCAGTGTGAAGGAGCTATGAAAAGTGTTTTTTGCCAGGCATTTCCAAGCCTAATGCATCTCATCGGTAGTTATAGGTAACAAGTAAGTATGTGAAGGAATATGTTTACGTTGTATGCATTTCAGGCAAGTTCATAGTTGATTACAGGGTGATAGAATACGTTCTAGAGAGTATTTACTATACGTTGTGGAATTTCGTTTACAAATTTATTTATTTAGTTATTAATCACTAATTCCCAACAACACATACATATAATAATCTATACAAGTAATATTAAGAATAAAGTGTTAAAAAGATTTAAAAAAGTAATTCCGTGGAAAAATGGAAAAAAATATCATGAATAATAGTACAAAATAATGCAAGTGAAATAACAAATAGAATTATTTATCGTTAAAGTATGAAATGTGTATTTAAAAATGTTGATTATAATATAATAAAGGTTTGATGAATATAACTTTCTCGGTTATTTCGCCAAAACATATGCTGTTATCCAAATGCAATTTATGATGAATAAGGCGCAAAATATTTTCTAGATTAAATAATTGTTCGATATTAAATTTTCAGTCAAGTTATATGATATGTGTTGATTGATAAGTTCATATATATTTCTCCATTATCGATGTTTGTGTTAGTGTCAAGAATTCCTTTTTTTTTAACATTCTATCCAATGCAATGTATTAATATATTATAAAATCACCAGAGAAAATAAATTGAACAAATTATTAATATCTTTCTATTTTACCAATTGTGGAGGTGCCACTTCAAATGTAACATGGTACAAGAAAATAAGGAAAATAAAGTGTAAAATTAATTCTATATTTATAACTGATTCACAGATGAACCAATTTGCAGATGATTATTACATTTGAACACAGACACACACACACTTATATATATATACATATATATATATATATATATATATATATATATATATATATACATATTAATGAAAATAAAGGAATATAGTCTTTACCTTATATACGCAATGGTAAACTCAAACTAATATAAATAACATTATTTATATACAGAACATTTAATCGCAACCGCATTAAAAGAACACAATACTCAATCGAGAGTAGAGCTTATTATAAGAGAAATACAATTAGAACTGTAAATTGAACTTTACAATCAAAATTTATTGTTCGACTGAATACCCCAAAAAAAAACAATTTACAAAGTCGTTATTCCTTATTGAAACTCCGTGGAATAAGGACTTTGTAAATTGTTTTTTTGGGTATTCAGTCGAACAATAAAATTTGATTGTAAAGTTCAACTTACAGTTTTAATTTTCATACTTATATATATATATATATATATATATATACATACATACATATTTATATATACTCATGCATATTTATATATACATACATATTTATATTAATGTATATCTATAGATATAGAGATAAATACATGCGCGCGACTAACACATTGTCGTAACGATTAACCCTATATATTTAAGATAAAAGCTCGATTCGTCAACCTCTAAACAATAGCTCTGCCCACATTTCCAATTCAGAAAAAATATAATTGAAACGCGAAAATCATTCATATTGAGCCAAACGTAAAAAGACAAAAACTACTGGAAGCACTGTATATAAGAGCCAATCAGTAAAAATTAATGTAAATGTTGAATAAGTCAGAACATTTAAAGTGCTCGATACGTAACTATCAAATATATATAATTATATATTTGTATATGTGTACATATAGTTGCAAATGTATGTCTCTCTCTCCTCTGTCTCTCTCTCTCTCTATATATATATATATATATGTATATGCATATATATATATATATATATATATATATATATTAGCAAAAGTACCCGTCGTTGACTGGGTTCAAAATAAGCCTAGAAAAAATGGACTCTGATTTATGAAAGTATGATAGGTCATGAAAAGGAAGGGTTGTACAGAGATAAATTCGAATTTGGGGGGATCCAAATCAAAGCAAAATATGATGAAAGTAAAAAGAAAATAGATAAACCCCATAATTTATTATACCATACCTGTTCACACTTATCACAATATTCTGTGGATGTATATTAAAAAAACACCTTGTTAAACTATGTGACATATTTACATTCTATGGAGGTCAGGCGCGAACGAACACCCAATAATTTTATTATACCATATTCCTTCAAGTTGAAACATAATTATCAAAGTATACTTACGCAGATAGATATGAGAAGTATTTATTAAAGTGTATGGCTATTTCCATTCTGTGGAGACCAGGCGCGAACTCAAACCCCACACTTTTATTATACCATCCTTATTTAAGTTAAAACATACTAATCAAAGTATTATTATGTATATCTATACATAAAAAAAAAACTTGTAAACTTTTTTTAATGTTTTATTTCCATACTATGTGGCCCGGCCCGTAGGCAGACCTCACAATTTTAATTTAAATCAAAATTTAAATACTTAATTTTAGACTGACGAAATATATCGTTCTTGTTGTTTATATTTCGTCATCGAGGTAAAATAAAAGATGATTCCCACAGGATAGACTAGTGCAGTAGTCGTTTGGGAACTGAGCGAGGTCTACTAATATATCTACCCCTTTAAAACTTGCAGAGACTTTACCGGCTGGAGATTTCGTCAAGTCTAGTTTAGACCGAATTGGGAAGCAGCGAGGAAGGAGGAAGACTGGAAGAGTTATCGCTTCCTCTTTTCCATTTTAACTGGACACTAGCGGAAGTTGCTCTCTTCGGTTTGGGTCGCCTACCTGTTAAGATGTCTCTCTTCTCGTCATGCGAAAAGGATATCGATATACGAGACGCGGACGACGCGATCTTCTCCAGTCATGCGGGAGAATGCGATGAATTTACTTTCTGACGAAAGAGACGATGGCTTTTTCTCTTCATGAGAAAGAGACATGGATGTGTTGTAATTAAAAATATACTGTAGATTGCATACCATTTTGTAAACCACATTTTAAACCATTATACATTAATTTTAGCCACGGTCTTTACACGTTAAACAGTATTTTTACACACATGATGCTTCCCTTGTTCAGGTAAATTAACTGTAAATTGGACTGAAGCATATAAAAGACTCCAGATTTTAAACGAAAACATATTTACAAACTACTTATCTTACATTTCGGGATAATTTCTTACCAACCACATCAACACCCAAACTCACAGTCACAAAATGGGGTGTCTGTTTCGAAAGCCGTTCTAAACATAGTAAGTTGGGGTATCTATTCCAATTGCCGTCATTAACATGAGGAGGTTAGTAGTTTGACCACAACAACATGAACAACCGTACTTTAATTTGGTACGCGGAGATCATGCTACCACCGAGAAACTCCGGTTAACAGTTAGGAATATGTAAAAGTCATGGTATATGTATATGTGTCGAATAATCAGGCGAGTGCGTTTATAATTAAGTAGACTAGAAATGTGTATACATGGCGCCAGTTTCTAGTGGAACCGGTGGAACTTCAGAATAGGTAGAGAGAAATATAGGAACTACTTCCTCTAAAGATGGTGAGATGGTGATCGTGCCCCTCCTCGAAACTCATATAAGATTTTATTATAACACACAAATGCTTTTATAATGTTGTTCTAAAGTTGCATGAGGTAGTGGCTAATAGTGTGGATATAAGATAAAATTGTATACGGATTCTGTTGATGTAAACCTCCGGTATTTTCTACCAGATGTGAAAAACTGTGACGTGTTTATTATTAGTAATAGTATATTTAATTTTATTATTATTAATGTTATTAATGGTGACAGAAAAATTAAATGTAAAATTAATGTCCTATTTGAATTTAATTTGGTATCTTTATCACTATAAAGAAAACAGCTCCCACATACTAATATTTCACGTCTTATAAATTATGCTACACTTGCAATGCTTTTAATTATGCATGCAATCCTAACTAGCAGAACTAGTAGTTGAAAATTTAAAAATAGATTACTAAAAGACATCTTAACATAATGAAGCAATTACATTGAGATTGGACTATGTACCATTAAAGACTTAACGAAACCACGAAGATCTTCAGGTCCTAGTATCTTTGCTGAAAAGTACATTAATTTGATTAACTGTTCTGATTTATCCTGATCCTGAAACATTATGATCATTTAAGAGTGTGGGAGCTCTCTTTTTTTGAAATTCAATAACATAAATATTTGCTAATAGAAAGCACAGTGCATGTCTGTCTTTAATGTCTTTCAAAAAATCATTCGTGATATTAAGTCAGGTTGATTTAAGTAAGTTTGGATGGATCCAATTTTTTAACTATTTAAGGGCACCTTGGATTACACGTGTATGTAAGGAATGGTTCCGATTTCCTGTATCTACAGAAAACTTCTTAATGCTAATTGCTTTGTAATAATTTCAACATAATATATAAGTATATAATATAGATTTCAATTGAAATGCGCAGATAAAAAAAACGCTAATCAACAAAATTACGCAATGATTTTACTAATTTCAACATGACATGTAAGTAGGTAATAATGTTTTCACCTAATTCATTTGAAATGCGTATGTTTAAAAGATCCTTATTCAACATGAGCGCCCTATAATTGTAAATATATCGACCTGGTACTAAAGTAGAGTAATATGTTTTCACGTGGAATGGATTATAACTTGTACTAATATAAACATGACATGTAAGTAGATAATTATTTTTCATGTTTAAGTTTTAAAATATTTAATCAACAAAAACACTTTTTAATTTAACTTATATTTGCATGACACTTAAGTAGGTAATAATGTGTTTATCTGAAATGCGTTTGAATTTGTATTAATTTACACAAAATGTAGGTAGTTAATGATGTTTTAACTGAAAGGCGTAATTTTTTAAGATCCCTAATCCACAAACATTCTATATGATTTTACTTGATTTGACATAAGATTTAAGTAGGTTATAATGTTTTCATCTGGAATATCTTGAACTTTATACTAATTTCAACATACCGTATGAATAGATATTAATGTTTCGACCTTAATGCGTAAGTTCAACAGATGCATAATCGACGAAACCATTCTATGAGTTTACTTATTTGACAAAACTTTCTCGTATGTAATTATATTTTAACATGAAATTCGATAGAATTTTTACTAATTTAACATGGCATGTAAGTAGGTAATAATGCTTTCACCTAAAATGCGTAAATTTAAAAGATGTCTAATCAAAAAAAGCATTATATGATTCAACACATTACAACATGACACTTGAGTAAGTAATAATATTTACACCTGAAGTGTCAGAAGATGTGTACTGATTTCAACATAGCAAGTAAGTAGGTTTGTATTAATTTGAACATAACAAGTAAGAATATGTTTTTTTGCGTTTTATGAAGAAACATCAGAAAGTGGTATTTATGTAATAACTAGCAAATTATTTTCTCGGCTATACTAGTAATTCAGGTACTTTTGTACTTTTGCCATCGTGCTGGAATAATAACCTTATTATTTTGAAAGCCATTCAACACATAAGGAGGGGATGGTGTTTTGTAACTATCCTGTGATTTCACCAAACAATTTGATAAACAAAGATATCGTCAAGCTTGAATTCAACCTGCAAATCTATTAAAAGATAGTGCGGTGGCAAGTTTACACAAGCACCGTAATTTGCTAAAAGTTTTTTTTCTTTCCTTTGAAACAATAGATAGCATTCTTTATAACACCGATGACTAAGGATTTATTAACTTATTTTGTAGTATTATGCCGAATAAAATTTTTTGATGTAAATTTTAATTTAGAGTTTAGAGAAGCACTACTTCCTCTTTTGCTTTAATTGAACGTTTTCATTTGATTGTGGCTACTATATAAATATTAATATTAATATTAGTTTGGAGTTTACACTTTATTTTATCGGGTAAGCATTCCGCTCTCATTGCCTGAATTCATTTATATATACATACATACATATATATATGTATATATATATATGTATGTATATATATATATATATATATATATATATATATATATATATATATATATATATATATATAATAGAGGATAAGAAACCAGATGAAAGATCCTGATAGATATTACTTGAAGTAATACTTTCAGTGCGGTCCTAGCCAAAAAGGAGAAGCTCAATATTCACCCATAAAGCAATATATAAGTTTAGTGGTTGTATTAAATTTTTTGGTCTGCCTTCTCCCCTGGACAAATATTCTGCCTACCTGGGTATATAATCAAAAAGAATTCCCTTTTCCTATAATTATTTCCATATAATTATCATTCACCACTCAAAAAAACTAATTTCATTTTTTTTTCTTTTAGAATTTTATTTTTTTAATTACATTTTCACCCCAAATAAGGCACATTACCACTTAGGTGTAGGGGGCTACTATCAGGGGCAAACACTACTGGGGTACTATGTAGGGATTGGGGTTCACGTTGTACTTGAACTTCTGCACGTCAGTAGGGTTGGGGAAGCAGGGACCTGGAATGGAATTCCAAAGTCTAGCGGTTCTGGGGAATAAACTACTAGAGTAGAAAGATCTTTTACATCTAGAGATCTCTACAGAGTGAGGCTGGGATTTTGCAGCCTGTCGGGTCTGTCGAGGGTGTTCACGTCGTGGGGGCACAAGTGATTGCAGTTGGTTAAAGCATTCACCATTAAAATACATGTAGAACAGGCAGAGGGATGACACGTTTCGTCGATGGGACAGAGGCTGAAGCTTAGATGCCAGTTCAGGACCAATCAGATTTGCGACTCTCTTTTGAACCTTGCCAAGGAGCGAGAAACTAGTAGCCGATGCATCCGCCCAAATATGACAGCAATACTCCGTACATGGGCGAATGGTTGTCTTATAGAGGTATAGGATACTTTCGGGTGTTAGTAGTTTTTTTAGCACGGTATAGAGAACCCACTTTCCTTGCAGCGGCCCTGGCAATGCCTTCAATGTAATGGTTCCAACTAATGTTTCTTGTGAACGTTACGCCAAGGAGTTTGAAATATGTACTCTCAGATAGAGAGCCGTTGGCCATTGCTATATGTGGTAGAGAAGGTGTCTTGTAATTATTGAATGAAACTAGTTTAGTCTTGGCGGCATTGAACGTGGCATCAATTTTTGTCCCCATTCCACTACAGATTGGAGGTCATCCTCTAGTGTGCCTGACATTTCTTTAGATATGTGTGCATTTGTTTTCCTGTCGTGCCTGTCATAGAGTGTGGTGTCATCAGCATATATACCCATCTCAGAGGCAATTTTGTCGGGAAGGTCATTTATGAATATAAAAAACAGCAGAGGTCCAAAGATAGACCCCTGGGGCACTCTCGCATTTATATCATATTGTTTAGATGTACGACCGTCAAGGGCAACCTGAATTTTTCTCTTATCTAAGAAGGATTTAATTATGTTAAGTATTCTACCAGTGATACCGTATGATCTAATTTTCCTGAGGAGACCCTCATGCCATACCCTGACAAAAGCCTTAGATATATCTAGAACTACCGCTCTGCCCTCCCCCGCTTTGTCCAGTGAATGGTATATGCGTTCAGAGATTACATCTAGAATGTCTGCTGTGGAACGGGTTTGTTTAAATCCATATTGTTAGTCAGTCAGAAGTTTAGCATCTATAAGGTGAGGAACTAGAGCATGGTTAATTAAGGTCTCAACTATTTTGTCAAAAAGTTGGAGGTGGCTAATGGGGCGATAATTTGATGGGTCACTTCTTTCGCCAGATTCGTTACAGCATTTGTTGTAGAGCTTGGAGAGAATGGAGCTACTTCGGCTGAGCACTTTTTTAATAGCACAGCTGGGATGAGATCGGGTCACATGCTTTTGAAATGTCAAGTGCTTTTATGATAGCATGCACCTGCTGACAAGCAAAATACGTGTCTATTAACAGCGAAAGGTTTTGCTAAACGCATTTAATTCCTCTGATAATTGAGCCTTTATTGAAAATCCATGTTTCTTACAAAACTCAGTTTTTAGTTTTTGGTCTAGGACATGAATCTTAATATATGTGGTATGCGACGCTTTCTATTTGTGTTTTAGCCTGAGAAAATCGGTGGAAATCTATGAAATGAAAAAAAACGAAATTTGCCAAATGAAGGTCGAAAGATAACATTAAGAATATGCATGCGAAACGTAATAGCTATTGGTTCATGTTTAAATGTTTAGCCTTCCACTAAACATTACTTCATTCAAAAGTAAATCGTAAGCTACACGTTTTGGAGTGGATTATTGGTGGTGGTGCAGGAATCATTTTTAAAAACTATTTAAATCATTACTGTATATTTGGTCCAATATAATATAATAATAACTACGAAATCTGCTATAATCAAATTGCCATATTTAAGCGCAGTCAACGACTGGAATAAGCCGGTGGTCTGCTTATATACATAAAAGTATAGACATGCATCGTTAACAACAACAGAAAGTTTGTTTTGTTATACTTTTTTTATTTTTCCAATTTTTCGTATTATCTTTTTTTGTATGTACTTCGAGGGTATGGATGTATAGCTCAAGCATTGTTCCTTCTCGTAGTGTTTTTTTTCAAACTTTTTCGTGTAATCATCTACACATCTTCAGGTATTTGTGAAGAATGTCCGTGAGAATTATGTCATTTTACATTTTTAACACATCTTGAATATATTCTAAACATTTTACAGACTTTCTGAACCGGACGGTTCACAGAAGGTCTGAAACGTGTTAAAAACGATTTCAATGATTTAAAAACATTATTAAAATGATCAAAACTTAATGTTCAATGAAAAACCAAAACACGGAATGATAAAATAATGTTAAAAAATACACATTGTTGGTGACAACCCCCTTTTTAAATATATATATATATATATATATATATATATATATATATATATATATATATATATATATAAATTAGTAAAAAACACAGTACAGTTTGTTTGTGAGTTTGTTTAACCAGCATAGCAAACTTCTTGGGGTCATTTAATACTGTATACAAGATTTAAATTTTTTATATTTTCAGAAACGATTTTCGTTAGGTATATTCGGCCAATGTGTTGGTATAGTTTGTTATTTGATGGTTTATGGTAACGATTTGCTTGTTTTAAGAAATTTAGAATAGTTTTAGGATTTTTCTTTATCAATGAGTTCTTTTAAGTGTGTAGCCTTGTAGTAGTGTTGACGAATTTGTGTGAGATAATGGCAGTCAAGTAAAAAGTGTTTCACTGTATAAGGTTCGTGACTTTGTATACATTTGGGAGGTTCTTCACTTTTTAGTATGTGGGAATGAGTTACGTATCTGTGCCCTATCCGGATACATGATAAGACTACTTCTTTACGTGATTTGCTGGTATCTAGAAGGGTTTTCTAAGTATAGTGGTAATTTGGAAGAGTTTGTTGTTTTGGCAATTGCTTCAGTTTCCTTGAAATTTCTTTGTGATGAATTTCTTTACTGAATGTTTGTAATTCGTATATGGGACCTTTAGGTCGCTTATTTGTAGTTTTAAGGAATTTTTTCCCGCCATGTACACTTCATCATTTCCGCGGAAACCGTAGTGACTGGGAATCCAACAAAAGAAGAAAGTTTTGTGTTGCATGATAGAATGGATCTTTTCTAACAGTTTGATGAATAGGGGATTGTTTAATATTTGTTCTTTTATTGTTTCGAATACTGATAATGAGTCTACAGATATTATAGATGTTTTGGAGTTTTGGTTGATGATAATACAGTACAGTATATAAAACACATGTATATAATCAAAGAACATTATAAATAGCATCGTAAGACCAGGAAAATGCCGGAACAAAGGTCCGGAAAAACATCGGAACCTGAAAACACCGTAACTAGGGCAACTTTATCCCGGGGTATTACTGTATATCTACATTTCTTAATATATAAGTAAAACTGTTTAAATGAATACATACGCACACACACATATATATGTATATATATATATATATATATATGTATATGTATATATATATATGTGTATATGCATATATTTGAATTTAACATCTGTATAAATGTGCCAAATTTATAATATATTCTATATATTTACAACAATAAACTGTCAATAAATGTCCATATACATGTATATGCTGCCCCATATATATATATATATATATATATTTAAAATCTGATATTTATCGAACAGTTCATGAGTACTGATAATCTCATATTCTTTTGTCACGAGATTTTTTGGCAGACAGAGTCTAATCAGACATCAGCCTTGATTGGAATTATCCTGGGTAAATATCCGTTCGTTGAAATTAAAAGCTAACACCAGTAGAATATTTAATCTTGGGTGAAACGGCATTTCAGCGTGGAAAGTTGCGATTGGCTTGGCTCTTGATAAATAAAATATGATCAACAAACAAAAAATGTACATGGAAAAGATTGAAGTTTGTCTTTACGCTAGTAATCAAAAAAGCATGTGATCGTACATACTCATAAACAAACACTCACTTCATACACCCACACATATGTATAGTTAGAGAGAAAATGATTAGTTATGTTTTCGTGCGAAAGATCTCTATGAAAGTAGTATTCAATTCACCCACATATCTGTGAATATAAATATATATAAATATATGTCATATATATATATACACACACATATGCATATACACATATATATATATGATTATATATATATATATATATATATATATATATATATGTGTATATGCATATATGAAATTAATGATTTTGTTTACAGCATTCTTGTTCTACAACTCTATACTAATATGCGACATATCATATCACTGAACCTTGCCTTTACTATGATTATATAAGCAAATACTGATTCCAAGATTTTGTGGATTAGTTTCGTAAAATAGAGATGTTTTACTGTTAAGAAAGATTGCAATGTTTTCTAATTTTTATGAGATTTTAAGGTTTCTTTAGCACTTACTTTTACTTAATTATCCTTTTCATTATTTGTTATGTGCCTCTACATAATATAAATAAATACCAATTTTTAATATTTATATTTATTTAATATTATTGACAAATTAAATATATTTACACATTTGCGCAAAATAATTTTTTGGTCATATTCAATTATTCACTTGAAACAAAATTTAAAATCTCTCGGGGCCACAAATATTATTTGATTCATGTGAATTGTGACTGATTAGAATTGTGGTATGGGTTAACCTCTTATTTCTGAAGAATTGTTTTTAATATAATCTTGTAAGTTAACTTATAATGATTATCTCATATTTATGCACAATTTCTTTCTTATTGCATGAATGTATATGAATGGTGAAATATGATTTGACGTTGAATTAGAGTGATTTTATGGCATAGTTTTCCGATGCAAATGTTTAATACTAAATAGCTCTAAGGTGTAATTCGAGTTAAGAATTGAAAGTCGGTAGATTGCTGTTTTGCTCATAACTAAGTGTATTTATATGATTAACCAGAATAAAACCTCTAATTTATATATTTTCCTTAATCAAACGTCAGGTTTAACGGTTTATTAAATCTTTACCATTTCAAGCAGGTCAACCATCGCAGTGATTGCATATTTTGTTTATTGTTAGTCCCGGATTTCCATGAGAGCAGTTGCTTGCTGTGACTGATTCTCAACTTTGTCTTATTGCAGTGCTCTTTGAAATTCATAATTGTAAATGTAACACAGAGTTAGACATTAAATCCGACACTGCATAGTATGTTGCAATTCCAGGTGATGTTGAACTTACTGGATGTGTCATGGTTGTGAGGAGAGGCTACTTTGTATTTTATATTTAGCATTGTCCGCAGTGTTCTGTAGTAATCTATCAAAGTATTACAAGCGTCTTAAATGCGAGGTTCAGTTGTTTTAGAATTTTGTGGTTGCGTCACTAAACAAATTTAATCTACATATATTTTAGGAGGATACCTTTAAATTGAGTTTCAACATTTATTACAAAAAATCAGGAGAAAAGTCTGGAATTTGTATACTCATTTTAGCAAGACATCTCCGATTGGTGAAATGTATAAAACTAACAGATGTGTTTGTGATCACCTAGATAAAGTCATTAGTAATGTCTTCTGGTACATCCTATCATATGCAGTTGCTAGGTCAGGAAACAATATCCATTTGATCAGTTTTTCATATTGTTTTAGATGTAGAAGTTCATTGCAACATATCAATTCTGTGATAGAACCTGTTCCATGAATTTTAAGATGTGCATGAGTACCGGTCTGTCGTCTAATTTTTATGGTACCCATAGAAAAGATACTTTACAGTATGTATTTTATTATTCCACATTTGAAGAAAGCCAGTAGTTGTTTTGCTTTAGTAGATATCTCGAGGACGCTTCACGCCGCGGTATATTTGTTGAATCTCACAATTAAGTCCTGGCATGAGGATCAAAATGCCTGATTGCTCAATATCAGCACGTCCGAATATTTTGAGTCAATCTACTGTTTTATTCACTTATTGTAGAATCCCAACTTCTTGTAGTGTACCTTTGGGACATAGTTTTATTTTCTTTAATTGTCGTTTTTCATTGTTTAATATTTCCTATTAAAATACAAGTAAGTAACTTTATACTTGGATGTCATTGCAGCTTGATTTGTTTATCTGCGTTATGATTTACGATGCTTTTTCTGTTTTCTGCATATAAATACAGCTATTCAACAATATCTATATAGATGTTAAAACTTTGATATTAAGTCCCCGTTAAGTTAGAGGGTAACCTCTTACAAAACCATCTTATTTGTATACTTTCGTATAGTCTTCGCACAGTTGTTTTAGTGGCATATTCTAAACCGGTTTACAGTCGCGATTATAGTGGATGGGGGTTGTTTCAGGGTGCAAATTGAATGGATTGCATTTTTTCAGAAATTTATATTTAAATCTGATACTTATATTTCCTATCAGTGTAGTAGTATTTAGGGGTTTATAATTTTGTCTGGGTTTTACATAATCTTCTGAAAGCGTCAGATGTTATATAAGGACACAAATGCTAATTCTAGGTTGTAGTTAAAAAGTGTTTTTTTTTTTCAATTAGACTCTAATGAAGAAAGCTGTATTTGGCGACGTGGAAAAGCGTTAAGCCTTATTCGATGTTAATGCTCAATTGGATTCCCATCAGTATTATTTTCCGTGTACCTCCAGTAACTGCATGGGCTAATTACTAATAAATGTGTCGAACTTTTGTGTTTAGTTTGCGAGACCTCGAAGTTGTTTTTTTGAGATCTGTAAATTATACCATTCGCATGTGGTTTATTTCGATTATAGTATTTCTATTTAATCACCATGCAGGTTGTAGCTACTGCTAATAATATACCTGTGCATAACATTAAAAAGAAATTCCGTGATCACAATTATTACGGTGGATTAAAGTCAACTCAAGATATAATAGGTAGTCAGTGACATTCTTTCCATCTTTGAAAAACATAGAATGCCTACGTAAAAGTAAAAAACACTCGTTAGTGTAGTACCATTAAGTTCTATTTTATCTTGAAAACAGTGTAGTCGTATTTGCTTTCACAGCCGGAAATTAATGCAATGTCGAAATAGATGAACACATATAGCTTCGGTACCCGTTTACTATAGGTATGGTATAACACGAAAATCTGTTACAGACTTACAAATAATATTACTTATACAAGAGATGTCCAGCGACTTTCATTCGTAGATGCTCATCTGTCATGTTATATTGTCATTTTTATTATATGCTCTAAATGTGTACATCTGTATAATATTAAATATAATATGATATTATAAGTATAATATGCGCATAATAAGAACACGTGTCTATTTTTATCGTTCTGGTTTTTCGTCAAGGGTTTTATATTCCTTTTATGAAGATTCTGGAAATTGTTTTCATACGCATTAGTTTTAGTAAGCCAAATTATTACACGTGTTAAGTACGAATCCTACTCTGAAAAAAAAAAACTAATACAGTGGGACGACCAGCAATGTGTTTCAGATAATGTTTTAAAACGTCATTTCAAATATGTAGAGTTGTCAAAGACCTTTAAAGCACTGTTCAGTTCTGACACCAGAGTAAATGTCATTACTCTCACACTGTGATAGGGGCAATAGCAGATAGTTTGTGTCAGTGATATATCGTTCGTGAGTCTGATTCAACTCAGGGACAAATAGCACAAACAGTATTGGACGCAGCCTATTTTATGGGGATAGTTAGGTTACGTGGTCTCATAAGTAGTCAATATAAAGAGCGTTTGTACTTTTAACCATTCAGCTTTTGAGTATAGTAAATAAACATGTGTTACGTACAGCTTCAAATTCATAAATTGAATG
Source organism: Euprymna scolopes (assembly GCF_053919585.1). Taxonomy (NCBI): domain Eukaryota; kingdom Metazoa; phylum Mollusca; class Cephalopoda; order Sepiida; family Sepiolidae; genus Euprymna; species Euprymna scolopes. Next base: position 85,398,938 of record NC_136489.1, read on the forward strand.
TAGCACAATTACTTCTGTGCCATTTAATGAAACCTTCTCTGAGATCAGGAACAAAAATATGTGTTCCCGTTCCCAGTTCCATGGTAAAACAATGTTAAGTATAGTTGTAATTAAGAATAAGATCGGATGTTAACAAGTCCCCAATGAGGCATAACTCTTACGAGATGTATGCATGACAAAAACAAAGTCAGCAACACAACTTTAACTACATCTGCATTTTTTTTAAATATAGATTTTGTGTAATATGGTGTATGAGATATATAAGATTGTTTTATTTATGAAAACGATATTTTGAAATAATAACAAATAGAAACGACGAGATGTTTTCGATGATTCGCAAAATACCGTTAACCAAATACATATTCGATTCATCACTTAATTTTATTAAAATTCTTAATGAGGAAATTTCTGGCGATAAACCAAAATAAATCTTTCTCAAAAACAAGATAATTACAAACGTGTTCGCGCACTTCGCATAAACATTTGAAGTGCCCTCTATAATATACACTGGCTAAGCAAAATCGTGAAATAACTGGAATTCCGTGAAACAACAGCATGTGTGCTGCTATTGATTGAAAGTGACAATTTACAATAAAGTGAGTACGTATGTAATCGTTGTTGGAATATGAAAAGAGATGTGCTCGAACTAAATGTATTAATCCAACAGAATATGCAAACGAAAAATATGTGTTTAAAATGACAGTTAGGAAGTATATTACTCAGGAAGAAAATATATGTTTTATCACCGATCTAAATAAACATTAATTACCAGATTGCGTCTATTCCTATGTTCATGCGTTAATGGGGAGAAATTCTTACAACGTTTACGAAAATAACCGTAAAAAATGGGTGTGCAAAATACATACCTATTTAAAAAAAATAGAGAATCCGTATGTTCAGTTTCTGCAGAGAAAAGTATCCGTTCATTTAATTATATATAAACGAATATTTCCATTCATAATATACGAAGATAGTGATATCTTATATAATTTCATAGAATTAAATAATGTTGTCATTAATATAAGCTAATTGCCAATATATTTATATACTTCATACATTTGCATTGTTTAGATTATAAAATTAATATAATTATAAGCATGACTTTTATTCTTACAACATCTCGTCTGATGCAAACTACCGCATTTAAAGATGGGTTTTGTCATATTTTCTTTCAATCAAGGTCTACGTAATTTTAAAAAAATATTTTATTTTAATCCATAAGGTATATTTTTCTTATTCCGTGTTCTGTGAGCAAGTAAAAATGTGTTTGCAGTATATTCCATTTTTAGTCATGCTCTCCTAATATGTTTATCATTATATTTAATGCAGTCGTTATATATATATATATATATATATATATATATATATATATATATATATATATGTGTGTGTGTGGGGGGGTGTATAGCCATATACTGGTGCAGTCTTGTTGCTAAAGACAGAAATTTCAGTATGTACTCTTCGAAAACTAACATGAATAACTAATTATAGGTGAGTGAATTTTGTTAGAACATTACCTTAATTAAGAACAATAATGCTACATTCGTCGTTTTATTTTATACGCGTAATCAATTCCAGAATAAGAAAACTTCATATATAAACTTAGATGCAATTGACACAACTTCCATAATGGAGTATACACAAATAGGCTAAGGATGCAATTTTCTGTTAGAGTGGTTAAATTAAGAATGATCTTCATATATATACTTTTACAATAAACGTAATGAATATTGCCTAATTTTTTGAAGGCAAAACCATAGTTCTACGTTATAAGATTCCATTCTTTTTTAATTGAGATGTATATATATATATGATTATATATCAATTCAGATGCATATATATATATATATATATATATATATATATATATATATATATATGATATCTGTATAATTTTAAACGTTATTGTAAAATATTGCAATTGGAGTAAAAATGTTTATATAATCGGCGTTGTGGGTGCAGTTTATCAACTATTTAAATGAGCATCACTTAAATTTGTAAGTACGGTAACATTTATATTTTATACAATGATTTATTAGCAGAAGTTATAATTAATTTTTGATCTCTACTAATATAAACCAATGATTTTAAACACATAAAAATGTAATTTATAATAATATGAGTAGCAACGGGTTTCATACATCTAAATCGTTTACGAATTATTTGGCAAAGTGTTGATTTATAAACATATGCTGTTCGTTTTTTATTGTCTTGTTTTTGTATTTGGAACTGGTCCATATCCGACACTAATTGTGATTAGCTTCTATCAGGAAACAAACACCAGAATCAGATTAAATATTTAGATCGATTCGATGATGATGTTTGTTTGGTGTATTCGGTGGTTTCATTAATAATATGTAAAGGTGCGATAAATCTAGAACTGTGCTATTCCATAATCAAATAACATTACTTTCGTACACCTTCGTCTTTCTCTCTTTGTCGCTCTCTTCTCTCTCTTCCCCACTCTCCCTCTCTGCCCCCTCTTTCTCTGTCTATGTCTCCCCCTCTCTCTCTATATATATATATATATGTGTGTGCGTGTGTCTGTGTGTCTGTGCGTGTATATATTCTATCTGTTCAAAGAAATAATCAGTCCACAGCAATAATCGTCGTTTATGTTATAATTAGTAATTCCAGAAAGGTGTATGTATGTATACACTTAAACTTTCTATGCACAATGAAAGGCATTGACTTCGCTTTTGTTCTTGTGCTATGCTTATGTGATTTTATATTAATACTATAAGTGAGACAGTATTGTTATATTAAATAAAAAACAGAAATAGACGTTATTACGGAAGATTGAAAGCCAGAAATATCAATTGATTGATAAAAGAGACCCCCGCCAAAAAATAAAATCTGTGATACTAGAATAAAAGTACTTAAAATGAATTTATCGGTTATTGATAAGAAAATAAATTTGAAAGTATACTTTAATTTGAAATTCTGCCAAGTTTCTTAATATTGCATTCATAGTTCTATATATTATTCTTGAGGCAAGGTCATTTAATATATTTTGATGAGAAATATGCGTGTATACTAAGTCTCCAGGTCATAAGCTTAACACACGAGAGATAATAAAACCCTAAAATTTATTGGAATTTAACGCATTTTAAATTCATAGTAATTGATTGCCGCTCAAATGACAAGAAACTGCAGCGAGAACGCTAAAAGAGTTGAAATAGTGATAGAAAGGAGTACTTAAAATCGTAGTGTGTTACTATTACATAGACTTTTGGGAATGCACAGTGGGTGATAACATTTCTTATGATTATATTTAGTGTAAGTAAAAACTAATAATAATAGTCAGTAAATTAGTTTTGATAATTTGATAGGAACGTGAAAAATGCCAGCAATTTGAAATACTTATATACTCTAATCATGGTGATGAATGGATTAGGAAAAAAAAATGTATGGTTTAATACACTAGTTGGGCCTCTCTAACAATTTATACACTTGATACAAAATCCATCCAAATCATAGCTTAAATGGAACATAATTGTCCATTTTTCCTGAATATACCCGGTGCACAAACGATGTCATCAGATGAACACGGGTTCACGCTTATTTCTTCCGGAGACTTCACGCCAACTCTCAGTCGTTCTTTAAACTCCACCCGTCCCGCACTCGTCCCTGTCCGATGCCAACGTAATGTCCGTTACAATATCCTGTTGGCCCCGTGCCTAACCCTTGCCAGCAAGCGACGCAGCTTTTGTGCAACGTGTTGGGGAAATTGCACCATCGAGTATGTTGTTTCTGAACAGTCTGTCGGCCCCCGGGGTCTATTTGGCAATATTTGAAGGTTGAGCAAGTCTATTATGCACAAAGACGAAAGAACAAGAGCGATCAGAGGGGATAGTGAAGAGGTAGTAGGTGGTCGGTAATGAGAATAAAAGAATTGAAACAGATTGAAGTGGAATTATATAGGGAAAGATGTAGGTTAGAGGAGAATGCACTTGACTGATAAGAAAAAAATAATGAACGTCTAAGTGCATTGGTATATATATATAGCAAGAAGTATATTCTATATTATTAACACTCAGATCCTCTACGTCTTAATCATGCTCTCTTTTGTAGAAACACACGCATATATATATATATATATATATATATATATATATATATATATAAGGATCAAGTCTTAGATTAACTAAATATAATAAGTTGACATGATAAATAAATAAAAATGGCAAAGCAATGAGATTTTAATATATCCATTAATACGGATAAAGCATTTATAAAGAGGATTTAGTAAAAATATTAAATAGATATTGTATCTGGAAAAATATTCATGTTGTTTTAGAAGATAATCTTATATAGACTTAGCAGGGAACATTATTTTTAAATTAGAAACTGAATGAAAGAAGGATGACTTAGAATAGATAACTCGAAATAAAAATTAGAATCCCAATTGCAGTTATTTATTAGCGAATCGCCAAATATATCATAATACCTTATCTATAGCGTCTGTGGGAAATCAAGACAAATAAACAGATTGTTTTGTCGTGCATAAGTGTTAAATTGTCATATACGAAACGATACCTGAACAAAAGTTTTTACGTATTACTTTTTACTCCCTACAAACAAATAATATATATATATATATATATATGTGTGTGTGTGTGTATGTGTGTGTGCGTGTGTGTGTGTGTTTTTCCCACGGAAAACATTAAGATTAGAGATGGCATATGCAATAAAAACATTAAAAGCCCAAAGTCTAGTAAGAAAAAAACAATGTTTTTCCTACCCACAGACGAATAAAAAGAACCAATATTAATATAAGTTCAAACGCCCCTTAAAAGTGCAAATTCTGTAGCAACAAAAAATCTTATATCTATGTTGGTTACGTCGGTCATACAAATGTGACCCTCCAGAGTTGTTCCACGCAAGGTTTTGTCATATATTTTCATTAAAAAGGAAATCGCCATGTTCTGTAGAATATTGTAGAAGTAACCTTCATTGATGAAAGGTCACAATTGGCCGCTAACAAATAAGTATTACATTACCACAAAATTAGTTTCCTTCATTAAATCAAATGTAAAATAGTCCTCTTACAGACAAAAATGTCATTATGTGTAGACGATTCATGCGAATTATTTATCAGGGAAAAATCGACATGCAGCAAGTGACAATTGCCTAAAATCATTAAGAATGATCAACATACAACTTTGTTCATCAATAGCATCAGAATACATTTGGCCGTTCCAAACAATGATGTGTAAACTGTGTGCCCTTTGCTTGAGGTGAAATTCTGGTATTAACAACACAGGCCAGCCTCTCTCACTTCATATCCAGACCCCACTGAATGATTGCATTAGAGATCGTGTGATCAGTCGACAAAGAAATATTGCTTAATACAACACAATTAAAAGGTTGATGCAATACATATTTTTTCTTCGTAGCGTGAAACAATGGAAGTAGAGCCAATCGGTAACCATCATAGGACTCCGGATATCCCAAGACAAATATTATCTGTCAAATAATATCAGCGATGCATTAGTGCCGTGCCTGCCGTGCCACTAACAATTCACAGAAATAAATGGAACTTATGTAGAATACAGATAAAATATAAAATAGTAAACTAATATACGCTAAATCTAATAAACTTCTTATAATGTTTGCAGAAAATTCATAAATATTTCTGAATCATATTGCGTGCCTGTGGTTTAGTAACCGTCGGTAAAATGTATAGAAAATTATTTTACAAATTTTACCACATATATATAGGAAACGCCATTATGAATAGTTTCGTGCGGTTAATTGCTTATTAATAAAATGTATACAATTTTACAAGTAATAAGAAAATGTGTCCCTTAACATATAAGTCTGTTAAACAGCAATTAGTTGGAAGGCATATGTTACGTATTACAGAATTCTGAATTAGAACTAAACTATAATAAAATGTCCTGACGTCAACAGATATATTTAAAACCTTAGATATAACTTTGGATAACATAAGCTCAAAGAAAACGCTTTTATCTTTCCAGAGCATTTAATTGAATATTTTAGGCATACTTTGAAACATGAATTCTATCTATAATAAGAACATTTTTATAAGTCATCAATTTTTACAATATCCAAATTGTATTTTAAACCGCTGTTATTTTCTATCGTCTGTAAAAATCTATTTTCCCTGAGCAACACATATTGATTAGTTCTTGTAAGTTTGTACGTGTTTCACTATAACACTTGTATGACAAAATAAATTATTACGAAATAAATGTATATATGCATTTGGAATGTAAACTACCACATATATATATATATATATGTTATAGAAAACGCACTCAATTTAAAATATATATTTCTGCTGCAATAAATTATTGGGAAGAATTCGAATGCCAGCAATACACTTTCTATGAGAATTTAAAATCTCTCTATACGTGTGTCTTTCAGACAAATAAATCTAGCATGAAGATTCTTTTCACTATAAGTCAACCATGGCGAAATTTTGAAAATTACATTTATATTTATTTATGTACATTATATATTCGTGATTCAAATAAAACCCCATCGGCATGGCCAACCCCATGTGACTTTTTCCGAGGACTGATGCTCCTCCTCCAAGTGATGTTACCTACACTAACAGCACAAAACTTGATAATCCACCAGACAGGAAGGAATCAAATAAGATCAAGTTACTACAAGAAAGTATACTATAACATATTTAAATTCTCGATTGAAGACAGAAAAATGGTGTTACCAACTTTTTTTACTTAATTCGTCTTTGAGACGTTTCTATATATATAGACTAGCGAGGATACCCGGCGTTGCTCAGGACCGTATAAACAGTGAGAAATTTGAATTAACTATTTCGAGCCAAAGAATATTATACCTACCTAAGGAATGGAATCGTCGAATATCTATATATCACATATAGCTCCGGAAAACCGGTCCCATTGATTTCTGAGAACTCTGACTGAAGGAAAATAAAACGCAAAAAGAGAGATTACTTTCAATATTATTACCTTCTCTTATTGGATTACGTCATACATTAAAGATGCAATAAATGATATTAGATAATTCCTTCCTTCGTAAACCGATATACAGCCGAGCATACCAGATTACAAACAGGATTGATAGAGATATAACCTTGTATGTATATAACTCCTTGCAAATGATTTATATGTTTATGTTATTTACTATAAAACTAAGTATTGTAAGTTAATATGTTTAGGTTTATGAAACGTATTTTAGTTCATACAACATACGATTAATGATACAAAATAAACGGAAAAATAAATTGAAAAACTGTGATATACCCTCTGTTATAGAAACCCCGACAGTTTTGGAGCAAAAGTTAAAATCGAATATAAAACTTTGTTTGAGCTATGCGCGTCATAAAGACCATAACAATACAAACACAAACAGCACCAGACAGTAGAAAATAAGGAGAGTCTTTTTTTAAAACTAAACAATGAGAAACGTCCAAATAACACAGATCAAAGGACGCACACAAATATATTAGGGTATTGAAAACATATCACAGTCATTGATACACATGGCGATAAACATAAAGCAGAGAAATAAATGTGAAAAGATAAAATTTATTACTAAAAGTAAAAATAGATAAGAGTAAACTCTCCCATGACATTAAATGTTGTTTTACTGTTTTATTACATAAATAAAATAAAAAAAATACCAGGACTTTATTCAATGGGAATAGTAACAAATAAAGCGAAAGAGAATAATTGAAAGATATAGCGGCGATGGTTATTATATTAGCAAAGATAGAACATTTCCAATTGTGTAGATTTTTGTATTTTTCTACAACATGAAGCAATCACAAATGCAGATGCAGTAATGAAATTGAAAAATTAATCAAAAGATACTACCATTTCACATACGCGGCTATCGATGAAAACTATATCTAAACTTAAGTTTAACAAAAAGCCGAAAATGTTAGAAACTGAAACCTCAAAGACTTACAAAGTCACAATTATAAAGATAACAAACAAATATATTTTACTAGTAACCGTTTCCATTAACGATAAAGATATTGGAACATCAAACCAGAGGGACATAGACTAACAATATTTCAAGTTAAAACCAAATTATATTATTTCAACTACAAGCTGTGTTTGCAGCATTGGGTAGGTTTGAATTTAACATCTACCACGCACCAAGTTGCTCACTACCCTGTCACATCCATTGAATTGAGCATAGACTATTTACTGAGAGTCTTACATTAATGAAACATTTTGATCTAGCTATTGATTCGACCATGAATAAAAAAGCAATATCTAAAAATGGTGCTTAACATATTTTAATTGAAATATATTTCTTGATCTTTCATCATGTAGAAACGCATATATGTTAAAACTATGTTGATGTATAACTTTTAAACAAAATATAATAAATAAACAATAACGGACTTAAAAGTAAGCAATGAAAAAAATAATTTGAAAGCCTCCAGAGTCCTACGTAAAGCGCTAAATACACTAATACACTATAAACACGCTATTAAAATAAAATGCATAACCTATCTCCAGAACATAAATAATTTTCATATAAATACTGGAGCAATAACACTCAGAAGCCATCAAGCGTACCAGTAAAACTATGTTTTTCATCCACATTCTAGATTTTTAAAGTAATCAGTGAAAAGGCGGAAATACTTAGGAGGTTGCCAGAGCGATTGGAAAAGGACTAAATAAATTTAGGAGGGCTTTAAAACCTTAGTAAAAGCAGATTTATAACCGGTCTCCTATACGAGAAATACTTATATAGTGAAAAGCGAATGATATGTAAAACTCATGTTAAACGTAGCGGCAGCCGGACGGATTATTAGATATTACGTTATATTTCATGTTTTCATATCTTGTAAACGACTTATCAGCTCACAATTTAACTGTAATATTCGTTGTTAGCATACCCGAAACCCTATCAAAGTCGACATTTGCAATCCAAAAACCGGCAGGAGATTGAAATCAACTAATGAAAAATTGACACAAAAGCAATTATGCAAGCATCAACAGAACTTATCTTGCCGATTATTTTAACGGAATTAAATAAAATTAAAATTTGCTCAAAAAGAATAAATTTTATAAAGTTTATCTTCATCTACCCCGCGTCGGTAGAAATGCGAAGCAGCAGTTGGCAGGCCATTACAATTTTAAATTATATTTCTAATATTTTTCATCGTATTCCCAAATCATGCTACACCAGAACTTTACATTATTAATATTTAATTATGATATTAGTATAAGTTACCCTTTTAACTTTACATTATTAATATTTAAGTATAATATTACTATAAGTTAACCTTAGAATAGTAAAATGAGACAAAATGTTATACTCTGCAATAAGTGATTTATCTATCCAACAAAATGCTGCTGAACGTTTGATTCGGTTTCAAATTATTTCTGTCCATTTAAAATATGACACTTCTGCAATAGTGCGTGGTAACCACGTTTAAGGTTTTCACTTTGGAAAATATTATAATGAGGGCACAATTATTTGATGATTAGACTGCAGCAAAACTAATGTTCTGAAAGCCATTTTTAAATTGGAATCTCTGTTAATTCCTCAGATTCCCCTTATTCCTGCTGACATGGAAGTTCAGTTCAAATGTTTACAATTTCCAATAAAATTACTTTTGCTATGTCTGTAAATATAGCTCGAGGACAAAGTCTCAAAGTTGTTCGACTTAAACTTCAGCATGTTGATTTTCTCAGAGCCAGTTGTATATTGGTTGTCCATGCATTCGAAGTTCTGAAAAACTTTACATTTACAAACCTGTTAGAAGTTAAACGTAAATGCTGCTTATGTAGAGGTTCTATAAAATTTAAGCTGCAGGTACATTTACCAGTATCCAGATATCCACTGATTGACACTAAATTATCATTATCTCATTAGCAGAATAGATTGCCAATGTCATCTTTATATATTAAATATTTAAACAAAAGGAGTCTTAAACTAGAATAGATGATTAGGGCTATTGGCGAGACCTTTATTAAATAATAAGCACTAACAGATTCTCCCTCATGGAGGATGTGGAAAAAGAAATCATTATGAATTAATGTTTCGTTTAATTAATAGGATCATTGTAGATGAGGACGGAATATTCAAATATATCAAATACAATCTGGCAACTCCGTGTAGTCCAGCTTGTATTGTCATAAACCAAAAACAAAAATAAAACAAAATATATTTTCCATCGGAATCGTTGAAAACGAAAAAATCGCATATTTTAAAGAAATCTAATAAAATCCTATTAGATACATATTAAGTGCTACGTTAATAATTGAGACGTATATATTGATAAATCTTTGAAAGTATTAATATCCATTGTAAACAACTTAAGCGTAACCGAACATCTGATGAACAGATTAAAAGGGAATTCTGAGAGATATTAGTAACCACATCTCATAAATTTGAGTGTTAGGTAATGAACACAAAAACAGGCCATATTTAAATGCACAAATACGTTGTCTGAGAAAAAGGTTAATTGGAGAAAATTGTTGTAACCATAAACAGTAAAATGGCGTTTGTATGAATTGGGTCAAATAGACTAAATGCAATAGAACCGAATGTACAGAATGATAGGAGAATAAAGAGAAATAAAAATATGATTAGAAACAACCAAACGCATCAGTGTGTGAGTTTCAGGACCAAAGAATTAGATGCTAATAATGCATGCGCTTGTCATTCTATTTTATTTTATTTTATATGTAATTGATTAATTATTTTAAAGATATGGGGTTATATCTGAAGTGCAGTACACTTTATGGGCGTTATCATGATACAAATTACTGGCTAGACACACGCGAACGCACACACACATACATACATGTATATGTATATATATATATATATATATATATATATATATATATATTTATATAAACATATAAATATATAGATATTTATGTATATATATTTATATATTTATATATATATATATATATATATATTATAAGAAAAAAGGAATGGAAAAAATTAAATTAAAATGCATTTCAACATATGTAAAAGCGCTATAAAAAAAGCAAGTACTTCTTATTTTTCAAAAACTGCCAATTTAAACTAAATTGAATGTAGCTGTTCAAACAACATATAGCTAATTTTGTTCAAACACCATATAGCTAATTTTGTTCAAACACCATATAGCTAATTTTGTTCAAACAACATATAGCTAATTTTGTTTAAACACCATATAGCTAATTTTGTTCAAACAACATATAGCTAATTTTGTTCAAACAACATATACCTAATTTTGTTCAAACACCATATAGCTAATTTTGTTCAAACAACATATAGCTAATTTTGTTCAAACAACATATAGGAAATTTTATATGCGTTACATTCTTCTATAATTTTACCTGTTCATATTTGACTTGTATGTATGTAATGTTCACGTCAATTTAAAATAAACGTCCAATCGAGAAGTAATATGAACTTCAGCAGCAACAAATGAGCTACAAACATGCTTAAATATCGACCTTTTCGACAACAAAGCATCTCTCATCGTGTTGTTGTTGATGTTCTTCTTCTTCTTCTTCTTCAGGTTACACAATGTAACATTAACTCTGTATGCAATGATTTTATCGTCCGAAGATTATTAATCTCATCTTTTATGATTCATCCAATCTAGAAATCGGCCGCAGATTGAAATGTGATGAGAAAACGGCACGAATGACTATGCAACAGCATCAAAACACTGGTCGTGTAAGACATATCTTACACGACCAGTGTTTTAATGAAGTCTTTTAAATGCGGGCCTCTTATAGGTACTTCTTACTTGAAAGACAATGCTATCAAGGTATACACCTCAGAAAGCTATTTTTAGCAACGAAATAAACTTCAATAGACTAGGCATTGATGCCAGACAGTACGTTCGACGAAGGACGAAGACATTATTCCTGATGCCCAATTTCAACGGTGCAAGGTAGTGCAGGTTCAGTTTTGATGTGGGACATTATTACTGCGTTTTATTCAGGTGCTATCGATCGCTTGCAAGGTCTAATTATGTTGACTGAGCATTTTCTACTCTACTTTTGCCGAAATATTGGTAATAATTCAGTATACATGTAGGATCATGCTTCCATTCAGCTTACAATGTCAATGAATTTCTTGAAGAGCATTATGTCCCGTGTTTTGATTTGCTTGCACAATTTACAACCTCAATCCTTTCAAAAATGTATCGCATTACATGAGGCAACAGTTACGCAATGATAAAATTGCAAATTTGGAAGAAGTAAGGGCAAAAATTAGAGCTGTGGGATGTCTATTCACGGGAGTATTGCCGTATACTAATTAAAGGAATGCCTAAAATATTGCAGGCTGTCAAATCGCAAAAGGTCTATGCTACTAAATATTAACTAGTTCATTGTATTCTAGTTGTATTATTGTTGCATATATATTCTAAAGTTACATTTAAATAACAGTTTCCCATCGTGCGAAGTTGCTTTTTGGCTTATCGATTTGAAGTTAAAAATCAAATATGAACAGGTAAAATTATAGAGGAATAAACGGTGAATCAAATGAAATCAAGGTTGTTTAAACAGTTGTATTTAATTCAGCTTACGGTTTTTGATAAAATGACAAGTGAAGAATTCTTTCTACCGCCACTGTATACATATATTGGTTAAAGCGAAAATAATTCCCAACTCGCATTTAGGTACAAATGCACTTTCGTACATAATTGAAGTCATTCAAAGCGTATCGCAAAATCAAAAACAAGTAACATCTAAATAAATCGCGATATATCCTAACAGTCGGCGAGATGGACCAGCGGGTAAAAAATCAGGTTCATTCCCGTGGGGTCTTAATTTCGAATCACGCTAGATTAAGCCACTCTGATCAGCTGTAGACAACGAATCACGTGTCAGTGAATAATTATATTTCAAAAATTATATATATATATGTGTGTGTGTGTCCAGCTGCAAGGTTTCCAAATGTAAAAAAAAAACTATGAATTTAACGGGGTTATTTATAGTGCATCCGGAAAAAGCAAGATATGACTTTATTTAATTTTAGGTAAACAGATTAATTAGTAAAGACAATAACAAAACTACTGTTTCGGTCAAATGATGCCTTTAATCGGGACACGCAAATTCATATTGCAGAAAGACACGTTTTTATAATAGAAACAATAAAAAAAATTGTTTTTCATTTTAATTACGGGCCAGTGTTATATGATATACATGATAAACTTTATTAAACTGTAGGTAAATTGAGTAATAAAAGGTGATATATTGGGGGAATGAGTAGTGAAGAGTTCCAATAGTAAAACAGACAGGCAAGATGGGAAAGGTGGGTGGGGCCGGTAGTAGGGTGTCTCGAAGAGATTGCGATTTGAGTGTATGATAGACAAGAGATAAACAACATGGTAACTTTGATTAGTAGTAATTATGTCTTATAAATATAAGTTTATTTTATTTATCTGAAATCCGTTAAATGCTCATGTTAATCATTCAAAATATTAAAATATTAAATTTTAATTCTAATAACTTTTTTATAAAGCTAAAAAGAATAAAATTGAAGTAGTTAGCAAAGTAATAATAAGCTTTATATAATTAAATCAACATATAAAATACAGAATTAAAAAAATATTTGAAAAATAGACCTGTGAAACATGTGAAATAATGGTGTTTTCACATAAAATATATATTTTAAAATATTAAAAAGTATTAAAATTAGTCAAGATTAAATGTTTAAAACAGAGCAATATAATATTTTTTTTTAAATGTAAAATATATTAAAAGTAAGTATGGATTATTCTTAAATGACGGAGTTAAGATATTTTTTTTAACTTTTTGATAATAATTTCCAGCTCCGATTTCTTGCAATACAGAACTTGCCCCCTTTTCTTAGTTGTAAGATACGTGGAGTTTACACGTGACGACAATGGAAGGGTTAATCAGCCGAAACGTTGTTCCAAAAACACCCTAGATGTAAATAATTTTCCAAACAATCAAAACAATACAAATATTTATATCCCATCTAAAAAAATCAGAACTGCATAAAGCATCCATAGTGTGATATTTTTATGTATAAACTATATATTTTATAATATTTTGATATCATGAAAATTTACGTTATTGACTTATGCTGGGGTGATATAATCGAAAGTAATTAATGAATTTATGCAACGTTTTTCTCACATTTGCTCAATATTATATTATATTTTCTCTGTCACATATAGATTATATATATTCATATATATATATTAAGTATATATATATATACATATATATATATAGGTATATATATATATATATATATATATATATATATATATATATATATATATATATATATATATATAAATGTAAATGTTGGTTCGTTCGGAGTTAATTGTCTAAAAAAAAACACTGGACGGATGGCTTCCACGTTTTGGTATAATATGTTTACTATATCCATGTGTGTTTTTATATATTCCTTTTTAATTATAACATTATACTTAATTTTTCTATGATAAATAGGTGGATTTCTTTTTACCGAGAGGCGATTTTTTTTAATTTAGGGACAATTATTTATTACCGCTTCCTGTCACGTGACCAGTGTTACAATTTAGCGGTTTTCCTGCTAGATCTGGAGATTTCGTTTACAATCTAGCGGGAAATTCTAGAAAATCTGGAGGTATTTGGCACCCAGAGACATCCGCATTAGATTGCTTGAAAATACTTTAAAATATAAAATAAACTCAGTCAGGTAAGTAAAAAAAAGTAGCATTTATTGCCTTTGGTAACAATTATGTATTGATTATTTGTTTTGTTTTTCACCTTTTTTCGACCAACCATTCTTAAATCTCACTATAAAATCGATTTTTCCAAGTACATTTCAGGTGGGGGGGCATTCCAATCTCCCCGAAGGGGTTTGTATTACTGTAAACAGGTTTGTATTACTGTACACATAGATTCGAAAAAGTTGTCAAAAAACAAATATATAACAAATAAATGTTATCAAAGGCAAGATAAGTAATTTTTCTGCCAAACTGGCTAGCGATTATCTGGACATTTCTTTCTCCTGATTTCGCGTTTTTTTTTTTAAATCTCAGTTGAAAACATTGCATCACTAAAAAAACACCACAGGCTTAATGTAAACAGAATGTGTTTACAATATGGTAAATTTTCAATGGGTTTATTGATAATGTAACCATGTGATTGAACTTTAATTTAAATTAACCACACATGGTCGAAAAATGAATGCCGACGCTCAAAATGTATACACATTTTGATTCCTCCCTTTACTTAAAAATTCACCAAAAATCAGGATATTAACGAATTTTAATGAAAATTGCAGTATTTTTCAAATAATGATCGCAGAATATAATGAACTTATTATTTTTACTTAACTCTAGGTGAAAATGTTTTATTTTGTTTAAACAAAAAATACCTTTACTAAAGTTATGGTTTTCAGTAGTAAATAAAAAACGCAAGAATTTATTTTTGCTTTTTTTAAAGCATCGTAATTTGTAACAATAAAAAATAATCCTTACAGTAACATTACGAAAAAAGACCCTAAAGTCCGTATTAATGTATTCAATATAACTCGAAGAAAAATGAATTATCGGATACTATTCAGGAAATTAAAGATTCAATTAGATTCCTATTTCAGTCACCTAAATTATTTAAGGTGAAATGAGTTTAGGAATTTATAGCCAAACCTAATTTTTTTTTTTGGTAAATATCCAGATACGCTACTACAGAACATCGACCACTCTAATTTGTTTTGGGGGGGTGATGTTGGGGTGCGCGCGCCAACATCACATCCGCTCCCCCCCACGCTCGTGCCCCCAATGTACAAAGTAAAATCTTCGGAAAATGTTAAATGGTGTTCTAATCGGTAAATGTCGGTGCATTACTTACGGAAAATTTGAAAATTCGATGTTCCAGGTAAACAAAAAAAAACAGATAAAATACCCCCTACTCCAACTTGGTGTGCTTTCCTTTTCTTATTTTATTTCTTTTTCAGCTAATTTTAAATTTTCCGCCCAAAAAGCTCTATAATGTATTTTTGAAAATTGAAAATTCTATGTCATGGAAAAAAAAATCCCCTTCCCCCAACATAGCTTGCTTGGTGAAGCCGTCGTTTATGGTGCAGCGTGCATGCGCGTAGCATAAACGGATGCTGCAAAATGGTGGAAAGAAGTTCGTGGGTTCAGGGGTAAATACCATGCAAACGGTAAATTTGCCCCAAGTTTGACTATTAGATTCGTTGTCAGCGACCTCAATTACCTATAAAAAAAACAAATTAGAGTGGTCGGTGTTCTGTAGTAGCGTATCTGGATATTTACCTTTTTTTTTCTTGCTTCAAAAAAATAGCATTAATACAGTAAGTAAGGTAAACTGACTTTTTCGTTGAAAAATGGATTTTTTATTTTTTTTTTTTACACAGTGATCACCACTTATCAAGGCCCGGAAGCCACTCAGGGATAAGGGTTATTGCAAGTACATTACGTTAGTGAGGAGATTTGCTGAAATGTTTACTTAAGGGGGCGGTTCATTAGGAATTTGTTAACATTGGACTTGAAGACATCAGAGTTGTAGTCCGGAGGGAAGCAGGGAGACGGAACAGAGTTCCACACGCGTGCAGTTCTAAGAAAGAAGCTTTGTTCATGGAATCTGCGTTTTGATTTAGGCACAGATATAGAGTGGGGGAAATTTTTCACAGTGAATTCAGCTAGACGGGTGTTTTTCGTGAAAGATTGGCGACGGGGGACCAGAGATTGGAGTTCAGACGATCATCTGCCATGGAAATAACGATAAAACAAGGACAGGCTCGCAACCTCTCTTCTTTGGGAGAGAGGTTGCAGGGTAGAGAAAAGGGCATCCCCCACTAAGCCACGAAGTCTATTTTGTACTCTGTCAAGGCAGGATAGGCGGTTTTTAGCAGCTCCTGCCCAGATATGGCAACACTATTCCATCCTTGGACGTACTTGGCTTTTATATAGATAGAGAATTGCATCAGTAGTGAGATATCTTCTGGAGCGGTAGAAGGATCCCACCATCTTTCCAGCGACCTTGGCAACAGACTTGATGTACGTGTTCCATTTCAGATCAGGAGTAAAGGTCAAACCCAGAAGCTTGTCAAAAGACTGGGCCTCACCCAGACGAGAAACGTCCATCCCAATTGATGCCAGATGGGGATCAGAGCGTTGATGATGTAAGGATAGCAGTTTGGTTTTGGATGCATTAAAGGTAACCAGCCACATCTTCCCCCACTGAACCACGCGCTCGAGATCAGAGGAGAGAGAATCAGAGAGAGCTTTGTCATTTACAGCCTTTGATGTGTTGCCGTAGATGGTCGTGTCATCAGCATAGATGTCAACGAATGATTTAAGTATGTGTTTAGGGAGGTCATTGATGTAGATGAGGAAGAGAGTTGGGACCAGTATGGACCCCAGAGGGACTCTAGCATTTATATTGCAGGCCTCCGATTTTTGTCCATCTACCACTACTCTTATGAGCCTATCGGAGAGAAATGATTTAATGATTGAGAAAACATTTCCAGATATACCGTAGCTGGAAATCTTGTGAAGTAGACGCTTATGCTATACCTAGTCACAGGCCTTTGATATGTCAAGAGCAATTGCCCTAGAAAGGAAGCCTTTGTCAAGAGATTCACTAATCCTGTGGGATATAACTGTAAGCACATCTGAGGTAGATCTTGCAGAGCGGAAACCATATTGTGTGTCACTAAGAAGGTTATTCCTGCTGAGGTGGTTGACTATTTCTCTATTTAATATGGATTCCAGCAACTTACTCATAACACACAGGAGACTTATTGGTCTGTATTGAGAGGGAGATGACTTATCACCTGAATTCTTAAATACAGGGCAAACTGATGAGGTCTTCCAGGGAGTCGGAAAGCACTTCTCCTTAAGGCAGCGCTTAAATAGTTTCGTAAGTATGGGAGCAAGTTCTGGTTGAAGCTTTTTTAACACTATAATTGGGATGCAATCAGGACCAGTTGCTTTACTGGAATCTAGGTTCTTTATTAGCTTGGCGACCTTATGCACGGATATTTGTATGTTACCTAGCTTGTTCTGTGTTATAGGAGGAAATATGGGGAGTTGACGGCCTTCGTGGCATAGGGTAGAATTATCTGCAAAGTTCTTTGCAAATAGTTTGGCCTTGTCTGACGCTGACGAGATGACCTCTGGTCCATTGATAATGGTTGGGATAGAACGCACACTTCTGTTCAGGATCCTATTTGTTATTTGCCAAAACTGGTGGGATTCAAGCCGCTGATCAGCTACCTTTGATTTAACAGACTGGGCATATAGCTCTCTTGCATTTTTTATTACTCTTTTACAGTGGTTGCTGGCAGACCTAAAAGCAGCTTTAGTCTCAGTGCATCTATTACGTTGGTAGCTATGGAAAAAGTGATTTCTGTGCGCGATAGCAGCAGCACATTCTGGGGAGAACCATGGCTGGCTGTTAGGTTTTTGTTGTAATTTTTTAGATGGTTTGAATTGGTCTATGCCTGCAATTAACCATTCGGTAAGATCTGATACTATAGAGGACACATCCTTTTTAAACATGGAGTGCAGAGGTAAATAAAATATGAATGTACGGAAGCTATCCCAGTCGGCCATAGAGTATCGGTATACAGTACGTTGGAGGGGTACGTCTGGGGGCTTCTTACATTTCGTTTTTATCTTAACTGATACGACGGAGTGGTCGGAGGATCCTAGAGGAGAATGAACGGAATATGAACATAGCTCAGGGGAAGTTGAGAGAAAAAGGTCTAAGAGGCTTGCATATTGACCGGGTGTATCGGGCACACGGGTGGGTTCGCGAACAATCTGAGTGAGATCAAAAGCAATGGCAAAATCATGGGAAAACCTCCCCTCATCGTATGTCTTATTTGAATGGGTCAGCCATTCCACGTTATGGACGTTGAAGTCACCACATATGTGGATGTTAGCCGAGGGATGTGAAGACAGTATGTTGTCAATTTTCTCAGATATGCTCTTAAAGATCGTAACTCCGCTGTTGTGGGGCCTATAGAGGGCAAATATAAATGCAGTGGTGTTAGCAAGTGCAACCCTGAAGCACATATAGGGTAAATTAGGATCTTCTCTAGAGATATCCCTGCCACACGGGAAGCCATCCTTAATGTAGGCACATATTCCATGCCCATGGCGATCTTGGGGGTCAGATTTAGCTGTTACATTTGAGTATCCGTTAATTATGAACTCATCTAGGGAAGTGGTCGGCCCTATTCCAGTTTCACTTAGAAAGAATATGTCCGGTTTCGTCTCCTGTAATTGGGTTTCAACCTCTGGAAGGTTGGAACGTAGACCCCTGATGTTGGAGAAGGAGACCTGGTAGTAGGGGTCTACGTTGGAAGATGGGGCTCTAGGTTTAATCGAGTTTTTATTCTGGAGATATTTCATGTTGAGGTTTGGGGATTTGTGGAATAGGTCGGCATACTTGGTTAGAGTAGTACAGAGAGGGAAAGTAAGAGAGAAAAAGACAGGAAATTTATTTTTTGTAGCACACGAAAAGATAAAGCCGTAATAATTACCCACTAGTATTGCATCGAGAGGCCCCACCAGAGACTACTGCATGGCCCAGATCCACTCACCAAATGGCAATACAGCAGTCCCAGTACTTTGCGCCTGCTGATAGGACAGCCTCCTTAGTGGTTAATCAAAGGTTCGGGTCCCTGACTATCAGGCGGATAACGTCAGCCCAGACAAACGTTTACCTCCAGCACCCTTACTAGTGACATGGCCACAAGGACAGATAGAGACAGAAAAATTTCCGACATCTCAGACTACTGGTCACCAAGTACTACCGACCTTTAAGCAGCTTTTTCTTCACCCTTTGTCAGAAAAATCACTCATTGAATGAGGACTGGATGACAAAATAGGAGAAGCGAGAGTTACTGGAGCTGCCGATAACACATCCACTGTATTATCTACTCTCCATTTAAAAAATAAAAAAGGGAGGGATGGGGACAAGTGACTTAATATCTAAGTAGTAAGTCCGGTGCTAAATTAACAATTCAGGACACTTGATGCTAATCTCCCCTCCCATATTGATGGGTGGAAGTTTGTCGTTATCTATCGAGTTTAAATTATTAGAGTTTCATCTTATAATTAATTAAAAACCAATAATAAACTATTATCAGTTTGTAAAGTCGGCTTAATATTAATTTACACTCGAGTTTAGATAATTATTCAAGGTTTTACTTTAGGTAGTTCGTTTTCATGAGTAATTGTTTCTTTGCACTGTATTATATTTCGAATGTACTAGAACATAAGGCTAACTATATTAGATGGTTTGATTTGATAGCAAGAAGGAATTTACAATTATTTCCCTTTCGCTATTAACTTTTAAAATTTTTTTTTTTTATAATAAATATTTTGTGGGGTTTGTATTACTGTACACATAGATTCGAAAAAGTTGTCCAAAAAGAAATATATAACAAATAAATGTTATCAAAGGCAAGATAAGTTACTTTTCTACCAAACTGGATATATTTTTCGTGTTTTTATTCAATGTAACATGTTTATTCAGCTCGAAAACCATACAGTGTTTACCGATGTATTAGAACATTCAAGATGGCGTCTGATTCTCTCTTTAACACGGTAAGCGTGGGAAAAGATGTTATAAATAAAAAACCGGATAAAATACTGTTCAAAACTTGCTCAATATATGTTACCGTGACATAGGTTGACATATATTCGGCGGGTTTTTAATATTATTTTGTATAGTTTTTTATTTATAACACCTTTTTCCATACGGTGTTAGAGAGGGTGTGAGACGCCATCTTGAATTTTCGAATACATCGGTAAACACTGTATGTTTTTCGAGCTTAATAAATATGTTACATTGAATAAAAACACAAAAAAATATATCCAGTTTGACCGAAAAGTAACTTATCTTGCCTTTGATAACATTTATTTGTTATATATTTGTTTTTGACAACTTTTTCGAATCTATGTGTACAGTAATACAAACACCCATTTTGTGTTTTATATACATAAAGTACAATTATTGAATGTTACTGTTTTGATTATATTCGTTTGGGGGGCACAATTAAAAAATTAAGAAAGATTAAAATGAAGCGAAATTTAAGTTTCCGTTCCATTTTTACAACAACCGTAAAACAGTGCATACTCAGTAAGTTTTATCGTAATTTATAAGCATATTGAAACACTAAATCAAAATTTTATTTATTTTTTTGCATAATTAATGATGGAAGTATTTTTCTGTTTATTTTCTTAACAGCTGTTAAAAAAAATTAATAATTTGTACATTCTCTTGAAAAAAAGAATCAAACTTTTCTCTACTTTCACATGTGTTCCATTTTAACAAACTGAGCCACAGCAACGCGTGGCCGGTACAGCTAGTATATATATATATATATATATATATATATATATATATATATATATATATATATATATATATATATATATCATTAAAGTGACGATACAAATAAAAAGCACTGTAAATTAAAGATTCACTCTAAGAAAGTACCAATTCAATTTCCATTTAAAATTATAATTTTTTAGACAAACAAATTCGGAAATCAAACGTTGTGCTGCACAATAAAAACACAATACTATTTCATATTATAGCGTTACCGATAAATTGAAATGAAATTCCTAATTTTCACGGTATACATCTATAAAAGTAAGATGTTGCAGACCCAAAAAAAACCCTGTGCATTGCGAAATATATCTAACTTTTACTGGAAAACAATTCATTAATCAATGCATTGTGTGTTTAAATGGTTAAACATGAATATTGTTCTCAGTTGAAAAGGAAGAATAATATGATGAAGCATAAAGATTTTCAAAATTTAACTGATACATAGAAAACCTCACGAATGCTACGAACAGGCTGATGGCAAACACACACACACCGTCACAGTCACACGCACAGACACACACAGACATACACACACACACACATATATATATACATAGATACATACATATTCATATATATATATATATATATGTATATATATATATATATATATATATATATATATATATATATATATATATATATATAAGTCGCCAGTATCTATTGGGAATAAATCAATAAAGTACCCTTTCTCCGGGAAAGCGTTAAAATCTAATACACACCCGCACAAACTTGACAGGAAACACAGACCCAATGGAAAAATGAATGTTATCTGGATCACTCCATTTTATTCCCTGTGTAAAATATAGCGTAAGTAGACAATTCTTTCCTTTTGTAAGCACTTTTCCCCCCAGGAAAAAAAGCATAAACTTTTTCCAGGAAAAGCCGTAAGAAAGCACTTTATCCTTGATGCATTTCTGTTGAGCCCCGTTTAGACTCAGAACTCTCTGCTCGAAATAATCGTTTACTCCTTATGAAGAAGAGAGATTTGTCCCCGACGAGGAAGCTATTCAATTTTATCTAAATTTTTAGTATATGAAGTCAAGGTCATTTCTTGTGTAGAGTTCAAGAAAGAGGAAATGTGCATTTGAATTACTACAGGGACACCATAACAGATACTTTACGCATAAAAGTATACCTTTAATTACCCAGATAAAAATTACATCTCTGTTCCAACCAAAGTATAGGACTCCAAAGAATGTAATATCTCTATAAAAATTAAATGGGAAGTCATTGATATAAAAAACCTATGAGCTAACTTCCAGGATTGTCCATAATGAACCACGAAAATATATAGAATCCTACAGTCAATTCATATTTCTCCTTCTATAATCTACATAAACATTAAAACTTGACATACAGATAGTTCCTCCGACCCCACTGTCAGCTTTATTGCGGTGTGAGAGAACTTAATTCAAAAAAACAGTAGAGAAAAAAGGCTGTCTTACGAAGTGCCAATAATGTGGATCGAGCCCTGCAGCTTCCAGTAACTCCAACCCCCTATCTTAATCCCACAGCTAACAGCGGCTCCCGATTATTCCTGTAACGAGACCAGCAACTCCAACTCATTTCAGCGGCTTTTCAGGTTACTCTTGCGGCTTTAAACTCACGCTACAGGTCCCAGCAATATCAGATCACTCTTGAAGCGACCAGCAGTTTTAAATCACTTCATCTGCTATCATCCTTACCCTTGCATCACTGCTGTAACTCAAGCGTTTCTAACAAACTGCTAAACGTTCCCAATTACGTCAAGCTACCTGTTTCAATTCCAACTGTAGCATTTCTATATCAGGTCTAGAATCAGATCCCGTCTATACAACTCAGACCAAATTGAGACCCGTCAGCTTACCTCAGAAACCTAAGATCCTCACCTATGCCAGGCGTCTGTTTTCGCTTTGGTTCATTTTGATATCATCGCCGTACATGATACCATTTTACTGGTAAAAAAAAACCAGTAATGGCTACATATGTGTATTCATGTTTCTGTACTCACCACTTTAAAGGAACCCTACGCCATCAGACCAAGATTTTCTATCGACATTTTTTTGCCTGATGACGTTGTCTCCTTTAAACGGGCGATTTCAGAAACATGTATGCACATATTTAGCCATTAATGTTTATATAACTAAATTTTATATATATGCTCTGTTAATTCACTGAGCACTTTGTGGTAGACCCATGTTGTTTCAGTGAATGTACTTCTAGGAAACCAAACTACACTACGATAATATATATATATATATATATATACTAGCATGGATACCCAGCGTTGCTTGGGTTGATACGAAGTTCCGTTTGAAACACACCTGCATTCTAATCATTTTTATCATGGGCAACGTGGATACCCTCATAACAAAAATAAAAGAACGGATGAAAACATGTAAATGTTATCGCCCCCAAAAAGAAGAAGTATGCGATACCCTCTTCAACAGATATTTCGACAGCACGGCTATGAATAGAAGAAACTATTCCCAGGACATTGAGCACTGGAAAGACCCCCCAGAAAAATAATTAAAAATGTATCATTAAAACATTTTTTTCAATAAAAAGCTAAAATGCGATCGCTAAAAAAGAAAGAAAAAAATCTACCAAAAATTAATTCCAAAAACAATTAAATTAAATGTTTCGACATTTTATATTTCTAATGTAATTCCCCCCCCCCGCAAGAAAAATGATTTTTTCATATTTTGGGGTTGGTTCTGTTTATAAAATTGTTAGGTGAAAGTAAAGAATGGTCTCATTAAAATTAATTAAGTTATATTTTTTTTAATTGTATTTGCCATGTTTCGCATTCCACTCGATCGCTAAACTTGAAGAAATGATAGAGATGACATGACCGGTTGAACGTTTTGTGGACAAAAAGTGGGTGCTCATTTTACGTGAATTTTATATAGAAAAGTTATCCCACACAGTAAAATGTTAATTCTTTTCAAAATTTCTTCTTCCACATTATTTATAAAAACTGATTAAACTTAACAGGCGCCCAAAAAACAGGTCTTTATTTTTCAGGGGTTAAACGACGCTAGATCACGTCGTAAAAATTGACCATTTTTAATTTATGATATTAAATAAATTATGAAGAAAATCTGTTTTGCAGGCAATTAAACAAACTTGCAATGGTATAATCCGTTGCCAAGGTAGATGGAAAAATGGTGGGATCCTTCTATCGATCCAGTAGATATCTCATGCTGATGCAATTTTCTATCTATATAAGAGCAATGTACGTCCAAGGATCGAGTACTGTTGTCACATCTAGGCAGGAGTTGCAGAAAGAACTTATCCTTCCTTGATAGAGTTCAAAATAGACTTCGTAGCCATGTAGGGATACCCTTTTCTCTTCCCTGCAACCTCTTTCTCACAGAAGAGATGTTGCGACTTTGTCTTTGCTTTATCGTTATATTCATGGCAAGTGCTCAGATGAGCTCCATTCTATGATCCCCCTCGCCAAAATTTCACAAAACACCCGTCTAGCAGAAAACACTATCAATAATTTCCCCCACTCTTTATCTCTTCCTAAACCTAAACGTAGGTTCCATGAGCAAAGCTTTTTCTTAGAACTGCACGCCTATGGAATTGTCTTCCGTTTTCCTGCTTTCCGGCTGAATACAATATGGTTATGTTCAAGTCTAACGTAAACAAGATTTTGATGAGCCGTTCCATATAAGTTAAGAAATTTACCGAATCTCCATTACTAACGGTTACTATATTGTCCAATGTCTACTGTACACTTTTTAACCCTTATCCTCGAGTGACCTCTTGGCATTGATAAGTTTTGATGCCTCTGTAAAAAAAAAAATATTATAATAAATCCTCGGCAACACCGATTAAAATTTATAAAAAAAACAAAAAAATAAGGATGATGGATTTTGCTCATATGGAAAATTGGAACTGTGTCTGACTAACTCTGCCCTCTTGGGGATGCAAGTAAATGAGGACATTAGTTTTAATTATTTTTCTCGGTAAATATTAAGAATACTCCACCCTCGAAAATTCCTTTAAAATTACCACTTTCATAGGTTTTCGGGAGTGCTAAACACGAAAATTACGTATAAAATTACGGCAAATTAGTGGGCGCATTTCTACATATCCTATTTAAAAAAAATACTTGTTTTCTGGACTTTTTAACGTCAGTGGTAATTTAAAAAGATTTTCCGAGGATAAAAAGAAAGCCCCCCCCATTAAAAAATGGTGGCCACAGAGTTGGTGCTCATTTTACGTTTAATCATTATAGAAAAGTGATCCCCAACTTTTTGAAACTAACATATTTTATATCTTGGAAACTACTTTCGTAAGTTTAAACGTTATTTACGTTTTCAGCCGAAAACCTATAAAAGTGGTAATTTTCAAGGAATTTTCGAGGGTGGAGTGATTCTTAATGTACACTTTTTTCTCTAACATATAAAAAATTGTTACTTAAAAATTAAGAATAAGCGAAAAAAAAATTTCCTCCGAATTATAAATAAAAATAATCATTCAGCTTAGAAGAATATTTCGAAATGAAAACAAATCAACTAGAGAAAATATTTAATAACGTGCTCTGTTCAGTTAAACTATCACAGTTTTCCCCCTTTCGTTTCTGGTTTGCATATTAAACGATTTCAGATTTCGGATAGTATAAGTTGAAATATTCATAAAACCATTATCTACATATAATGAGGTGTCGTTAATTAGGTAACACACATATAAATGTTAATATGTGGGTAAATGAGTAGTAACTTCCCTAGGTGGCTTTGTCTTATGATGAGTAATCGGTTTCTATCCATCCAAAGATATGACATGTGAAAACTGTTTCACTATACTGTTAATGATAATTAATGCTTTCTGAAAGCACCCGTTACACGATAGTAAGCGTTTGACATCCATCGGCGTAAAATACAACACATTTTATTTACAGGATAATATAGTTTTTACTAGTTCTTATTGCAGCCATCAATAACAGTATCCATCGGTAGAGAAGCGTTGTTTTGCATAAAATAATTCTTCATTGTCGATGCATGACGTACTGAATAGCCAAATGTAAAAATGTACAGTAATTGATACCCGGAAGAGCTCTTTCAAATCAATTAATGTAATTGGCTATGACAAACTACGATTCCCCAACATACAATCGAGAAATAGTATAAAGACATAAAAATAGGTACACACATCTTTTTTTTCTACATGGGTTAAGGTTTGTTCTAAATTGCTCGTTAGCATAATAAAAGATGTAATCGATTGCATTATAGTATTTTTACTCATAATTTTATGTACGCATAAAAGTAGTTTTTAACGTTAGCATTTATGACATTGAATGAGATATGTTGACCCAGTTTTGTGTGTCGTCTCTTCGTTTTTTACAATGTTATAAAGCAAGTTCCATCAGATTTATATTTCATTTCTCAGACTATTATATAAAAGTATATATTACGTGAGATTCATATATATATATATATATATATATATATATATATATATACGTATATACATACATATATATGTGTATATATATATATATATATATATATATATATATATATATATATATATATATATAGGTTACATGTCGGATCTACAATATTTACAAGTTATGGTTTGCCTCACGTTATTTAAAGTTTTACATAATGTTATTTATTTCCCTCTGAAACGACATCGTATAAATGAATATATTTGCAACTCGAACGTGAATGTCAACACATTATACACGCGCACATATACATACATATATAAATACATATATATGTATATGTGTGTGTGTGTCGGGAACATTATGACAATATTGCTATATCTCAGAAAATAATACAAATAATAAAGTAAAAATCATCTAAATGCAATTATAAACAAAGAATAACATATCATTTCATATAAAAATCCAACATTTTGAATTATACCGACAATTTCGATTCCAACAAAATTCAGAACAAATATATACTAACAAAGATACCGGCTCTTTCTGAGCATCAGCGCAGATTTGGTTGTGATCGCTCCAGTGTTGTATAGTGTAAGATAGTATAGATACATAAAATTTTGACCTAAACCTAAAACATACTTTACGCAATACCTAGGTGGGAGCCTATCATCATGCCAGTATTGTTAATAATCGTCCAGTGATATGAACTGTCGGAGATTTGTACACACAGGCACATAGACACGCACAGACCACTAACATATTTATATATATATATATATACATATATATATATGTATATATAACTTACTACCTAGCTCTACTTACGTATTGAACACTGTTGAAGTAAATACTTAAAGTTTACGCATGAATTTATACTTTCGTATATTAATTTATGTGATTAAATGAAGTATATATATATGCATATATATAATGAAGTGCACACACATATATATATATATATATATATAACGGTTGTATCGATTGGTTTGCTAGATGTTGATACAATAAAACTTACATAAGTATTAAGCAAATGAAATACGAGGTTTGTACTTAGTTTGTTTATGATGTTATTGATTACATGTTTCATACGTGTCGTAGTGTAGTCCTAATTAAGAGACAACACTTCATCTGACCAGAGAAAACAATCGGTTTTAAAGTGGGTTTCAAGATTACATTAATTTGGGTGCCGTCTACATACCGGAGACAATTGAGATGTGAACTTTGTTAATGTGAGCAGTAGAGTTTTTGGGGAGGTGCAGTGAGTAAATTGGATTAGTGTGGAGAGAGTGTCGTTTCCCGTATGTAATTTTTCATTAGTTGGGAGGTGTTTGGTTTTTATTCTTTTTTTAGCTTGCCAGCTATTTATTTCCGTTGTTTAAAAATTTCCCATATCTTACGTTGTTTTTATGGTTGTATATATATATATATATATATATATATATATATATATATATATATATATATATATATATATATACAGCCTTTGAGACTTTACACGACCAGTCGCCACGGTCGATTGAAATTTTCTTGGAGCGACTAAAAGTCGTAAATCTCTCGCCCGCCAGTAGATAAAATTTCTTTAGATAAAGAAACGGGAAAAAACTCATTATTTTACGATCCTCAAATATGCAGTAACTTAAAATGACCTATGTCTCATCATTTGGTAATTCTTCTATCTCTAGATGTCAGACCCTTGAAATATCTTATTGAAAAAGAGTGGTCACGTTAACGGTCAACAAGAGGTCAAATTTACACATTCGGTGTTTAGTCAAAATGTCGACTTCATTTTGCTCTCTAATTTTGAAATTCATTCGTAAAATAATTATTCGATGCTACAACTACATGCACTTCATGCTTACAAAAGTAAAGACGGACATTTGAAAGAGGAAAAAACGCATCGTTCCGTCAAGCACGCAGCGAAAATTATATTTTGCAACAAGTAAATAATCATATTTTCCCAATTATATAAATTCAGATATTTGCATGCTCTTTTTTGCCCAACTTTAAAGCAATCACGATACCCAATTTTAAAAATAATATTCTAAATTTTAGAATGTTGTTCCGAGATTTATTTTTTATTTTAATAGAAACTAAAGAGACCAATTTCTGTTCTATATAAGTTTTTTTTTCCATAAATTACAAAGAAAAATTGGCCGTTTAAATCTTACACTGATATTAAACCATGCCGATTTTCTAAGTAATCTAGTTCATTTTAGCTAAATGGTATTTTTTGAACATCGGGGATTTCGTTTCACGGCGATCTCGTATCAGGAGGTTTTAGTCCTCAATCGTAAATACGTAACACGTTTTTCTCAACACCCACGGTTTCGGCTAGCTATTTTAATTTTTGTATGAATTTTTACGACATAATTTGGGTTTCGGAAGAATAGTTTGTGGATATTTTTATTAAGAATAAACAGAAACATATAATTGAATTGTTGTAAAATTATTTACTATTATTGACTGAAACAAAGATATAAAGTCAGACGAGTAAAAATATTTGGGGCGAGTAATTTTCCCTCACAGTCGACCGGCGGTCGAGTGATTTTTTTTCAAATACCCAAGAATATATATATATATATATATATATATATATATATATATATATATATATATATATATATATATATATATATATATATATATATATGAACAAATGATTAATAAAACATGTTAAAAGACATCTTGAAAAAGAGTTAAAAACATATTTAATTTTAAAAAAGGAAGCACAAAATAAGTGGATAGTCCTTAATCCGCGGAGTTTCGAAGAAATACTCTCCTTTTCATCAGAGGGCAGGAATTAGCAAAATGCGGGATCGGATTTTGCATATAAAAGTATTTAATGAAACTACAAGTAAGTCACAGATCTTACTTAGTTAAAAAAATGGTGAGGTTAGGGGAATAGGAGGTAAAAGAAAAATGGTAAAAAGATGTCATATGAATGGATAGTCCGGTGAAGGGTAAAAAATCTAAGAATGGTAAAATCCAAAACGGTCGAATTTTAAATTTCCAGTCCAATGGGTAAATTCCAAATGGTCCAAAATTATCCAAGAGGCAGAGTTCCTTGGAAAAAATCGCAAATGGAATGAATTCCAAATCATTAAAAGAAAAAAAGCAGGGGAGAGACTATTTAAAACATGTCTGTCAAGGCTGGAGGAATAAAGTAAATTAAGGTTTTCAAAAAAAAAAAAAACGAAAAGCTGTGAAAGTTTAAATTTGAAAAGCAAGGTCAAACTGACCAAGACAAAAAGCGCGAAAGTTAGCGTTAATAATTAGGTCAACTTAGATATGCACGTGAAAGTCCCAGAATGAAATTAAGAAACACTGGTCAGAAGAACAAATAGATGGCTAAGTTTATGAAATTGAGCGTCTATTATATAAAAAAACTATATATACATATATACACACTCATACACATATATATATACACACATACACATACATATACATACATACAGACACACAAATGCACACATACAAGTACATACACACACGCATATACATATATATACATATATGTATACATATACAATAACACACACACATATATACATATATATACAAACACACACGGATGCATAAATATATACACATATCCAAAAACATATAAAAGTTATACAAAAACATACATGCATACTTACATACAGATTAAGGCGAGGGGCTGGCCGGTATCTACAAACTCCGGAATAAGGCTAATAAATGTGTATGTGAATGCATATAGTAAATATAAGTAAACAAATACATAGAATAAAAATGATTAGGTTGATGTATATATTTAATTAATAGGTATGCTTATACCATAAATCAGAGACAGCAGATGCAAAACCGGTCAAAGAAATAAAGAAACACAAATAAAATTAAAAATATAAAAAGCTTAGAAGGTAAGATAAAAAAATATGGGAAAAGATATATATTTGAAGGGTTAAATGAATAGCTATGTAATTTCAAATTTACCATATTTAAACTTGGACATATGTTTGCAATAGAGGTTCAGTTCGTTTTTAGAATTTATTATATTGCTACTTTGAGGGGAGGTTATAATAGTTATAGCTTCAGATGTACAGAGGTGACAAGACTTAGATCCTGAAGTGTAAGACTTAACTTTTTTTAGAATGGTCCATTTAATTGAAAAGTGGGTATTAGCAGAGTTAAGCTTTTTAACCAGTGTAGTTAGAGAAGTTCCTTGATTATTATTTTAATTTTGGTTATTGAAAGAAGTGTGGTTTGAAATTCTTTTCTTTATTAAAGTTGAAGTAGCACCTATATATGTATAAGTTTTATTAATAGCTCGGGGTCGAGAATTAATATTATTTTTTTGATTTATACTGGGAAGAGAATTTAAATTTTGTTCATTTTGATGAACAGAGTGTAGGACAGTGATTGTAGCAGGATTGGTTTGGAGGGGATAATCAGTGTTGTCAGTGTTAGGATGGCTGCTATGAAAAATATTATTATTATTATTATTATTATTATTATTATTATTATTATTATTATTATTATTATAGCTGGTTGTATGATGGAAAATAGAGGGGCTGGTTGATTCGTTTGTTGGATTAATAATTATATCAGAGGGAGGGTCGGAGGAAGGATAATTTGGTGGCAAAATGTTATTGTCTATTATGGGAGAATTGCATGGGAGCTCTGTAATTATGGATGAATATATTACATCTTTATGGATGCAATCATTATTGAGTGGGTATAGATGTTTGTTAATACAGTTGCAGTTGCTTTTTGGTTCGATTGGGAAAGGGATTTTTTGGGCTGATTTAATTTTTTTAAGTTAGTTCAATTCAGCAGGAAATCCAACGCTTCCTCTACAGAAAATGTTTCGCAAACTTCACTCTTTGAAAGTTTATTTAATTCCAAGCAATGATTGGCATTAAGCTTTATTTGTAGTTATTTCCAAAATCTGTTTTGATCGATTCCACACTCCTGAAAGAATATGAAATTAAATTATTGATCAGACATTAAAAAAGTAAGTTTATCTAATCTTATAATTTAATGATAAATCTACATCAGAAAGTCAGTAAATAATATACGCATAAATCGTTACTCACATTATTGAGAAATTATTTTTTATTGCTTCCTCTCTCACTGCTTACTGATATGATTTTACCATAGCATACAATACATATTTTGACAGTAAACATTTAAAGCATCATGCTTTAAATTTTGTAGAGAAAGTTGTTAATTTCAGGTAGTTGTTTCTTGATCCTATTGAATATATTGCAAATATACGGTTAATGGTTATGGAATATAGTATCACTTTTTTAAATCAGCTAACTGCATATACTTCAATTAGGAATTTGCTTATGCAGTGAAGTTTGCCAGGTATATCTTGTAAATAATAACCCCGTGTTCATAAGCAAATTAGTCTGGTGATCAAATATATTTTGGTATGTTATTAGACGTTATACAAATTAAATTAATATCACTAAATTTAAATTGGAAATAAAAGTGAAAAATAATTAAGGAATATAAAATCCAGCCAGCTTATTAATTATTATATTGGAGCAGCTTATGGCTTGGGTATATTGTTACATATTAATAAACAATAAGTAAAAGTTATCATTGATTTATTTTTTAATTATGAAGTATTTTTTAATAATGAAAAATAGATCTTCTTGAAAGATATACAATAAATCTGTGAAAAGTTGTAGAATTAAAAACAATTTTAAATATACAACCTGTTTTTTAAAGTATTTATAGTTACCCTATAATATAATTATAGCTACACTATAATATAATTATAGTTACCCTATAATTCCCGTTTGAGACAACATTTCACATATCAAATTCATTACGTATTCGCATATATTTATTTCATGCGCCTGTGTTTTCGCTTTGACTGATTCAAAAAAAGTAATAACTCTGTTTTATATATCACTATTAACTTGCCCCCAACGGCGTTAGACTTAAGCAAGGTCAGATTTTCATGAGTAGGAAAGGCTAAGACACTGCACTAGGAAAATTGGCTTAGTCTAGAAGTACCCGTTTCCCTTGACCGAGGATGGAACTTTGAATTTCAAAGAATAAAGAAAAACTATGGAATAAAAAGTACACCTTAGTTTTTAAGGAATTAAGTCACTATTTATTTGCAACCCTCGAGGTAAAACTTAGAAAACGTCAGTTTTTAAAGTGGGTAATGTCCGATGCAAAGTCATTTTTTAATGTAGATTAAACTGAAAGAGGGGCTCTGGATATTTTTTATACTTGGAAACAACTTACACGTTATTATTATATATGCATATAAAATAAGTTTACATTAATTTTAAAATAAAATGTATTTTATTTGATTTGCATTACTGAATGACGTGTATTTGTTCTCAATTTTAACGATATAAGCATATTAAAGGGAGGGAATTACGTTTCATAAATGATCGGATTCTTACATTGAAAATTTTATTTTAAAATAAATAATTTATAGTATATAATTCTATAAACTATTGCACAATTAATTTAAGAAGATTATTCATATTTCTTATAAAAATATAGTCTTATATATATTTAGTGAATGCATTTAATTAAATGTCTTGTCTCCATTTTGCCGACTGACATCGTTCAGTAAAACCATTTCTTGGCAGAATCCTGAATTCTTTCACAATTTAAAGTAATTTCCCCAAATATCGACAAATTTTAACGGTAGAATGTGTTATAATGTTTCTAGTAATTTGAATCGTTTCCGCCCCCGCTCTGTTACCATATTGTAATAATGCATATGCATATATAAATACATTTCCACAAAGAGCGCAAGAATCTATTAGCATCACACATACTCTGAACTTTAAAATAAAAGCAATAGTTAACTTTCTTGTTTTATTTTGAGAATATTTGAATGTAATTATTCACGTTAATATTTTTAATACATATAATTAAATATGCCGTATATAAAAGTGTATAAGCATGCTTGAATTTTTATCTGAAATTATTAATGGATATATATCGGTTTATTCCATGTTCTACTTTGGAAAATATTTTCTATACATTAGATTTGTTGATTTTAGCTTAAATTGCTTGGTGTATTTTTTTTACACAGTGGTCACCACTTATCAAGGCCCGGAAGCATCTCAGAGAGAAGGGTTATTGCAAGTACATTACGTTAGTGTGGAGATTTGATGAAGTGTTTACTTAAGGGGGCGGGTCATTGGGAATTTGTTAGCGCTGGATTTAAACACATCCAAGTTGTAGTCAGGTGGGAAGCAAGCAGACGAAACAGAGTTCCACAGGCTTGCAGTTACAGCCTTTGATGTGTTGCCGTAGATGGTCGTGTCATCAGCATAGATGTCAACGAATGATTTATATGTTTAGAGAGGTCATTGATGTAGATCAGGAAGAGAGTTGGGCCCAGGATTGACCCCTGAAGGACTCCAGCATTAATACTGCCGGCCTCTGATTTTTGTCCATCGACCACTACTCTTACGAGCCTATCGGAGAGAAATGATTTAATGATTGAGAAAACATTTCCAGTTATAACTAAGCTGGAAACCTTGTGAAGTAGGCCCTTATGCCATACCTTGTCGAAGGATTTTGATATGTCAAGAGCAATTGCCCTAGAAACGAAGCCTTTGTCAAGAGATTCACTGATCCTGTGAGATATAACTGTCAGCATATCTGAGGTAGATCTTGCAGAGCGTAAACCATACTGTGTGTCCCTAAGAAGGTTGTTTCTGCTGAGGTGGTTGACTATTTCTCTATTTAATATGGATTCCAGCAACTTACTCATAACACACAGGAGACTTATTGGTCTGTACTGAGGGGGAGATGACTTATCACATGAATTCTTTATTACAGGGCAAACTGATAAGGTCTTCAACCGAGTCTGAAAGCCACTTCTCCTTGCAGCTAATGTTAATGAATTGTTCGATCGTTATACTAATTTTTATTTGGAATGGTGATTAGAGAATATTCTCTGAATTGTTTAAATAATGTAATTTTAGTTCAATATTATAGACGAAGTATATTTCTACCTGTTATATAGTTTGTTTTACAGATAGACAGCAATTCCCAATATTGACGGTAATTAACTTAAAAATAAATAACATATAATTCTCCAATTACATTTTCGTTTATTGATATAACTGATTATCACATATTGTATTAATTGTTAGTATCATATATTTTGCGCTACAGACTTTAAAAAAAAATCAGATATTTTAAGGATATAAGATTTTCTAATGTATTAAAAACACGGAGATTCCAATCGCATGTTTTTACATCACTGAAAACATTCTGCAACAGCCGAAGGTTACCGTTGTCATAGAAACGAATTTGATTTATCTATCATCAACATGTATAGCACCTGCAAATCTGGCTACGGAATGGCCTTATCTTACAGATAGCTGTTTTAAACATATGTAATTTTACAAATCTTGTTTCTATTTTCCCTCCTTTTCCTTCTTCGCTCCAATATCTAAAACAGAAATGCTGGTTTCTTTAACAACTTAATTAAATATGGACAAGAAAATCGATATCCTGCTTTGTTATAATTCTCACGAGTCAAAATTTAAATCTCTTGCTCTCACTTTTTTTAATTTCCTTTGGATAATATATTTTCTATGGACACCTCGATACTTACTCACATTTGTATTCTTTCCCTAAGTTAATGATAGATGATTCAGTACAACATTATAAGATAATACGGTATTTTATGAAGTTCAAAATAATGATATAAGACCTCTTGTATATATATATATATATATATATATATATATATATATATATATATATATATATAAGTATTTTCGCTTATTATGCATAAAAGCATAAGTCAAAAACTGTGTCAGGTTTGTAATAAGATAAATCTATATATATATATATATATATATTAAATTTTTAATAAAAACTCAGTAAGAATTTCTTATTCTACTATGACTTATTTAGCACAAAGAATCTTAGCATCTAATAACAAAAAAATTAAATCAGCCCAAAAAATCCCTTTCCCAACTGAATTGCACTAACTTATATTTGACAGATTTGCCCTCAAAATTACAAAGTGTTAAAAAGATATTAAAATTAACAAACGAAATGTATGAGGCCTGAAATAAGAAACGGGCCTATAGTTGCAAAAGAGCTGGGTTGTTAAATGAGGTAGTCATTTGCTTCTAAGGGGTCTTACGAACAGCCATTTGATGCTATATGTTTATCAAGTTAATACACATTTGTTGTATTTTTTGTATGTATAACAAAACAAATTACCTGTGATTTTAATCTTTTAAACTGTTCACACGGTTTCCATTTTATTTATGAGGGTAAAAGACTAGTGTCGGTGTTGTCGATAGTACTGAAGGGGGATTATGTTAATTCTAGTAATATTTTATCTGTTTAACATTATTTATGTTATTTTAATGAGATAAAAACATTTTTGGTTGAAATATTTAAATCAATAATTTATCTAAACAATTTAAAATTTAAATATATATATATATATATATATATATATATATATATTAAACGCTTGGTTTGTTTAGCTTAAATAAACTAGAACACTTCAGGCCAGTTTCAGTCATATTTTGGGATAGTGATTGTCTAATTCAAGCGTGTTTTTTTAAAAAAAGTAAAACAGAAATTGTTAAATTCAAGAAATAAAGCATGACTAAAAATCGAATTATTTGGTACTTAGGCATTTAATGAACCAGACGTAACTATGCGTTCGACTTGGCTTTCTCCTGAACACACACATCCTTAATTGGGGGTTAGCTGCTGCTTGACGTAAAATGGTGATCAGCCAATCAATGCCTATCGATGAGTTTCAACTGGACGCGCGTACGCGCGCGCCGAGCATCGAATGAGAATTCTGATAGCAATTGGAAAAGATACAAGAAAATAAACAAAGAAACAATTCGATCAGTGGATATGACCACGACTATGCTAAAACCCTCCATCCACTAAAATACATCGTCCCGAGAAAAATGTTTCTAGCATATATATTTATGAACGTGACTTTGTCTGCCAATCTCTCTATCTGTCTCACGAACGGTCTCAACCAAACTCATCTCTCAATTTTCCTGCCGAATTGAAAGTCAGTACATACGCGATTTTAATCTCCTGCAGAAGACTTAACCGTGGTCGTTCTTTATAATTAATGTGAAAAAAATCTGACTCAACCTTGCATTGATTTACAGTCTTTGCTGTAGCCAATCTTTCTTTTATACCAAAATAAGTTATTCTGACTATTATTCTATATATCGGTTGAAAACAGAAAAAAAACTCGGAAGAACCTTCCATTTCTTTCTCTAACATTTTAGGAAAGTCTTGATATTCATGTGAATGAAGTTGTTGCTTTAGTTTGAGGTCTTCTAGTGAGTGAGAATCTGTCACGTCTGACTCGAATTGGAAGTACGAGAACTCTTGTCTCTGTGGACGACGTTTTCTCTTAATCGGAACTTTGATATAGACACGCTTATTTCGTCAAATCGCGCTGAATCGGAAGTTTATCAAATAAGATACACTGCCTTCAGTGTCTATTTTGTATTCTTTAGTTTACAGGAAAAGATACCTTGTAAGCTAGGACACCATTTTATTTCAAGCCTTAAACGTCTTTTTTACCCTCCTATTACTCGACGGTAAGTTAATTCCGACGGGAGTTGAACACATTCTTTTAAATGTTGGCTATCCCTGATAGCAACGTTTACAAGATGGAACGAGAAAGCAAAGGATGGCGCTGAGATGATCGGTTCTTGCTGAAACGAAATATTTCAATAGTAGATTCTTTTAAAATCGAAATAGAAAATTAGCTTGTTTTTATTATTTATTTAAGGTAGATTAAAATATAAAACAATAAAATATTTCTAGTTTTTTTTTTATTATATGTTTGAAATGTTGTCTTTAAAAACAGATAGAATTGTAGTAACCAATACAATGACTGATCTGGATCTTCTGTTAAAGAATCGGACTATATAAACAGTTATCATATATTGGAGGAACACAGGACAATCAATTCGGTTGAAGAGAGGCAGTGTGGGTTGATCAGCAGATGCGAAAGGGATTTTGTTTGCAGTCCATGTAAACCTCTCTGAACCCACTAGTGACGAGGTAGAACTGAGTGAAATTTGTACAACTCCGAAGGAATTCCACATGTAAATAAATGGATTATAAATGAAATATGCTTGGCGTTATGAATTCCCTCGGAGGAATATGAATTAATTTTCAGCGTCGCAACTATAGAAAAGAAGAATTAAATGAAATAGGGAATGTGTCTTTATGTCTGGTGTGCCACAGGCCACAATGTTATTCGTATTTTATTATTACGTCATTGCCCATATGAAGAAACTGCATATTTCTATGTATAAAGCACATGCTAGTGAACATTACACAATCCGCAAATGACACGACCTGCAAAACGCAAACACGTATATATATATATATATATATATATATATATATATATATGTATATATATATATGTATGTACTGATTATATATACGAACACAGCACTAGATGAATCGGTTTGCAATGAATATGTTTATACATACATACACCACAGTGATGTAATTATGTACACTCACATCATATAAATGGGTATATAACAAATCATAATTTGGTGCCATATTAATCATGAGCTTCTTGCATGAAGCCGTAATGAAACTTAAAACACGAGTTACAATCACACACACAAAAATGGTTCATAAACTAATAGAAATAAAATAATATAAAAATAAGAAAGGACAATAACATACACAAACGGGGGGAAAAGCAGAAAAAAGACACAGGTTTCCAAAACACGGGGAAAAATCGAGGAAAAATTGATGTCCATGCGGTTTTTTGTATCTAAAAAAACTATTTGTTAGAAAATAAGTGTTACTTTTTTATTGGAATTGTTTTGTAATTCTAATTGAATGGATCTATTGTGCTGCCCAGAAAAACAGTTTCTATGTTTGGTGAGTTCTTTTATACGGAAATAATTTGTTTGAAAATAATGGAAATTGACGATAATTCAACACGTTCCTTACGTTACGCGTTTAAATGGCAATCATTTGTTTGCCAAGGTCAGAATTTGTCATGAGGATTTTTCATGCAGAATAAAATAAACATGTCAACAGAAGATTTTTCCCAAAGTGGTTTTAAAAAATAGAATGCAATATGTTGCCTTTTAAGATCGGAAAAAGGACAACAAAATCAAAGAGGGCAATTGAAGTTTCTTACTGTACTTACGTATAATGTTAATACGTTGAATTTGGAAATGTGTATGTAATTGTGCCAACATTTTTATGTTTTCTTCTGTTTTTCTAAATTAAAACTGTGCCACATGTAAAATGTGTTATTCAAAATAGAAATGCATTGGTGTTTTCCTTCTCGGTCTTGCGAAACAGGTAAATTTAATAAATTAACCTAAAATGTTCTTCTCATGGTCAGCGTATTATATCAGAAGTTAAAAGGGTATTACAAGGGGATGATATGTAGGAAATTAACTATTATATCATTTCCAGAATTGTTCATGAAACTCAAAGTAATGGCCATATATATAATGTTTCTAATGTATTTCTGTTAATATTACTAAACTAGCTTCAGTCTCACATAGCGTAAACAACGGACGTTTATAGAGACAAGCAAAGTTATCATGTTGTTAATCAGTCAATCAGAAAACGCATGAGAATAAAATATAAATATGTAATGATTTTGATATATGAACTGTGGCCCAAACGTGAATTATAGGGTACATGTTCCACAAACAGAGATATACATTGACAGTGCAGATTATAAGATACCATAAAAAATAAGTTTAGGAAACGTTCACGTGGGATGATCCTAGTTTGTATTATGAAGCACCCTGGCGAAAACATTGATAAAATTGCACCCTCTGTCATGACGCAATATGTAAGGATTACGATAAAGTGTTTTTGCTCAGGAGAAACTGGCTTATAAGTAAGGATTTTAGTTAAAGAAGGCACGACGTTTACCAGGTAGCTGTACCGCGTTATTTCTGGTCCGCGGTATCTGTATATCAAGTATATTATGAAGGTACCTAGCGTAATTTAGGGGTTGCCCACTGGGAAGTAATCAGGGTTGTTTTTTGTTTTTATTCACACACTTAGTAGGTGTGATTAATTTATAGTGATTGATGTGATCGGTTGCTAGTGAATAGCAGGTAGCTAAGAGTTACACAAATTCATAAAAGAAAAAAGGGCCAGAAGAACTATGGGATGTGATGTCGTAGAAATGTGCCGTGAGAGGGAAGCAGCATGTGATTTACTATAGTAAAAGAGTAACTAAAAGGAATACTCAATATTGATCGTAAAGCCTAGGAGAACTATTATGAAAAAACGGGATTCCACTTTTAATAAAGTTGGAAAGTCATTTTTTTTTTTCTAAAATTGCAAATATCAAATTACAATTGCCCAAAGGCAGCATGCATTCCGCAGGTTTAACCGATATAAGTCCAGTTCAAACAGACAGAAGTACATAGAAGCTAGAAGTAACGTTAAGAAAGAAATAGCGACAGCTAAGAGAGAATTTCCGGAAACCACTAAAAAACGCATCGAAGCACAAAAACTAGGAACTCCTGACTTCTGGAAAATCTACAACAGTGTAGTAAATAATGGGCAATCAACAATTCCCCCACTAACCAACAATCACGAGGTTGTCTCCTCAGCAACCGACAAGGCTAACATGCTTGCCAGTCGGTTTGCCTCAAACTCCACACTGGGCCCTCTAAATCACCCCTACCTCAATTTCCTATGCGGACAGACGCCACGCTAGACGATCTGAAAATCACCCCTGCTCAGGTGCATGCTATCACAAAAAACCTTGACACTTCAAAAGCATGTGGACCCGACCTCATCCCAGCTGTGCTATTAAAAAAGTGCTCAGTTGAAGTAGCTGTAGTTCTCTCCAAACTCTACAACAAATGCCGTAATGGATCTTGCTTTCCAGGCTGTTGGAAAACTGCTTCTGTGGTACCAGTATTCAAGAATTCTGGCGAAAGAACTGACCCATTAAATTATCGCCCTATTAGCCTCCTCCCACTTTTTGCAAAAATATTTGAGACCTTAATTAACCATGCTCTAGTCCAGCACCTTACAGATGCTGAACTTCTGACCGACCAACAATATGGATTTAGACAAGCCCGTTCCACGGCAGACATCCTCACTGTAATCTCTGAACGCATATACCATTCACTGGAGAAAGCGGGAGAGGGCAGAGCGGTAGCTCTAGATATATCCAAGGCTTTTGACAGGGTATGGCATGAGGGTATCCTCAGGAAGATTAGATCATACGGTATCACTGGTAGAATACTTAACATAATTAAATCCTTCTTAGATAAGAGAAAAATCCAGGTTGTCCTCGACGGTCGTACATCTAAACAATATGATATAAATGCGGGAGTGCCCTAGGGATCTATCCTTGGACCTCTGCTGTTCCTGATATTCATAAAGGACCTCCCCGACAAAATTGCCTCGGAGATGGGTATATATGCTGATGGCATCACACTCTATAGCAGGCACGACAGGAAAACAAATGAACATATATCTAAAGTAATGGCAGAAACACTAGAGGAAGACCTCCAATCAGTAGTGGAATGGGGACAAAAATGGATGGTCACGTTCAATGCCGCCAAGACAATACTGGTTTCATTCAATATTTACAAGAAACCTTCTCTACCACCTATAGCAATGGCCAACGACTCTTTATCTGAGAGTACGTCTCTCAAGCTCCTTGGCCTAACGTTCACAGGAAACATGAGCTGGAACAATTACATCGAGAGCATTGCCAGGGCCGCTGCGAGGAAGGTGGCCACTCTCTACCGTGCTATAAAACTTCTAACACCCGAAAGTATGCTGTACTTCTACAAGGCCACTATTCGCCCATGTATGGAGTATTGCTGTCATATTTGGGCTGGTGCATCGGCTACTAGTCTCTCGCTCCTTGACAGGGTTCAAAAGAGAGTCGCAAACCTGATAGACCCTAAACTGGTATTAAAGCTTCAGCCTCAATCCCATCGTCGAAACGTTGCATCCCTCTACCTGTTCTACAAGTATTATAATGGTGAATTCTCTGATGAACTGCAAGCACTTGTGCCCCCACGACGTGAACACCCTCGACAGACCCGACAAGCTGCAAAATCCCACCCCCACACTGTAGAGATTCCTAGATGTAAAAGATCTTTTACTCCAGTAGTTTCTTCCCCAGAACTGCTAGACTTTGGAATTCCATTCCAGGTCACTGCTTCTCCAACTGTACTGACATGCATACGTTCAAGTGCAACGTGAACCAACATCTCGCTGCCCAAATCCCTACATAGTACCCCAGTAGATGTTTCCCCTGATAGTAGCCCCCTACACCAAAGTGGCAATGTGCCTTGTTTGGGGTGAAAATGTAATAAAAAAAACAAAAAAAATTCTAAAC
The DNA here is from genome assembly GCF_053919585.1 of Euprymna scolopes. Taxonomy (NCBI): domain Eukaryota; kingdom Metazoa; phylum Mollusca; class Cephalopoda; order Sepiida; family Sepiolidae; genus Euprymna; species Euprymna scolopes. The sequence continues at coordinate 85,441,002 of NC_136489.1, forward strand.
AAGTAAAATACAAGAATTATAATTCCAAACAAAAAATACAAGAAAGATGCAAAGTAATAACTTAAAAAAAAAAATATATATATATATATATATATATATATATATATATATATATATATATACTTATTTCATTCAAATAAAGTATTAGGGTAATGTCCTTGCCCCAGTAGTTTCAGCTTGCTGAAATTTTGCAATGATATATATGTCTCCGGGTTATGTGGCAAATTACAGCTCTGAACTAATTGCGGTTTCTGTTTTACAGGTGTTTGAACTGAGTCAGGTGTGAACTGGAGCCTGTTGAATGTCGAACAGTTGTCTGGTTTTTATATTTGAAAGGACGCAAACTACAGAATACTTTTGATGAAATGAAAGAAACATATGGTGATAATGCCCAATCATATGACCTTGTAAAACACTGGCATCGTGAATTCAAACATGGCCGGAAGTATGTGAAAACAGCGCCCAGATCTTGTTGCCCCCCTTCTGCTATTGATGAGGCATCTGTACATCAAGTTGAGGTTGACATTTTGGAAGATCGGCGCATTACTATTCGCCAAATAGCCCAAGATATCAAGATTGGTACAGGGTATGTGAAAACTATCATTCATGACCATTTGCATATGCATAAGGGTCTCTATCAGATTTATTCCCAGGTTGCTCACACCATTCCAGAAGCGAGATAGCGTCGAGTGCTCGAGGATGAATTAGGAGATGTGCCAAGAAGATGAGTCGAAGTTTTTCAAAAGACTGATTACACAGGACTAAACCTGGACCCATTAATATGATCCAGACACCAAAGCCCAGTCAATTCAGTAGAAGCACTTGGACTCACGACCTCCTAAGGAGGCAAGGGTGCAATCCTCAGCTGGCAAGGTCATGCTCACAGTCTTCTGGGATCAGGGTGGAGTAGTGATGACAGATTTACTGGCACAGGGTACCACAATTATAGGAGCCTATTATGCTTCACTTTTGAGGCAATTAAGGAAAACTATCAAAATCAAGAGGCGGGGCAAGATCAGCAAATTTACCCTCCTCCTGCGGGACAACGCTCCGGTCCACAACTCGCATGTTGCTAGATCAGAAGCACGGGCGTGTGGCTATGACATCCTCCCCATCTTCTTTACTCTCCTGATCTTACACCCTCTGACTTTCATTTCTTTTCAGTCATTTTTGAAAGAAAAGCGTTTCCCAGATGATGCAGCCTTGATTTCTTATGTCACGTCGTTGTTGGAGGACCAACCTGGGGTGATCTACAAAAACGGTCTCCAGAGCTGCATCAAACGTTGGGTGGTTCCTATGTAGAGAAAGACTAATAACTGTGCCAAGTTTCCTTGCTCTACTGCAATGGGAAGTGGGTCAGGGGCATTACTTATTGCACGCCCCTCGTAATCATATCTTGCTACGATGTGCAGACCGTTTTGATCATTATGATCTGATAAGGCAAGAAACTTTTCAAATTAAAAATGTTGTAAAACGTTTTATAACTGCAGAGGAGAAAATGTTTTGACATGTCTAAAGTGTAGCATGGTTAAAAATCTTACGATACAAAAGTTAAAAGGTAAACTTTAACGAGTGCCTTCACTTTAGAAAATGAGTGGGGTTTACAAAAATCTGTTGATGTGGATTCTGTATTGACATTGAAGTAATTGAGAAAAATGTGCCAGTGAAATAGTTTAGAAGTTTGAGGTTGGAAGTTTGCTGTAGCCAGTTTAGGAGAGAAAATAAAAAGGAAGGGATATAAATTAGTAGAGACGAGAGTAAGACTAGGATAGGGCACACGGAAAGTTGAGAAACCAACATTTCTGACAATTTCAATTTAGTAGGGTTGGAGGTATTTACACTAAATTTACATTTTTACAATTACTTGGTTTGTTTCTCTCTCTCTCCATATATATATATATATATATATATATATATATATATATATATATATAATTAATTTTTTACTATAATAATTATTAAATACCTACAGACACTAGTGTTTCTTCCTTTCGGGAATCTTCAGTGCAGGGTGTCACGATTAATACCAGTCGAACGATTCGAACCCCGCATCACGAGTCATCTCTAGCTCGATTTAGGGAATACCTAATCCTTTCGGCTACCATTAACCGCGTGAAATAACGTCGAATTTAAACATTTTCATATTAAATGTTCATTTACGTCAGTCAGAGAGTGATCTATCGTTATACGATGATCTATGCATAAGAGCTAAATTGTCCGACTTTAATTCAACTGAAAGTGCTCAACGATAAGAAACGAATTTCTTAAAGGGGCTGTCATACTATTTTTTTTTTACTATAATAATTATTAAATACCTACAGACACTAGTGTTTCATCCTTTTGGAAATCTTCAGTGCAGGGTGTTACGATTAATACCAGTCGAACGATTTGAACCCCACATCACGAGACTTCTCTGGCTCGATTTAGCGAATACCTAATCCTTTCGGCTACCATTAACTGCGTGAAATAACGTTTAATTTAAACATTTTCATATTAAATGTTCATTTACGTCAGTCCAAGAGTGATCTAATCGTTATACGATGATCGATGCATAAGAGCTAAATTGACCGTCTTTAATTCAACTAAAAGTGCTCAACGATAAGAAACGAATTTCTTAAAGGGGCTATCATAAATATTTTTTCGTGCATTTAGGCAGCATTTTTTTCATTCAGGAGGAGATTGTTATACAAAAAAAAAAGTTTCTGTTTAGTACTTTGTGAGAAATAAATGCTCGGATCTTACATTCATAAAATAGATGCATATACCTAACAGCGTTCTGTTGTTTTTATAAAAAATATATGCTTATATATAAATATATATATATATATATATATATATATATATATATATATATATATATATATATATATATATATATATATACATTGGAAGATGATCCAATGGCATCCAAAAGGCAGAAATCCGTGGAATAATTCACAAATAGGTATAAGGAAAAGGGAATACATTCCAATAATATTATTAAAAGGAAGATAAAATGCGCATAAAAAAGAAATGAGAGAAATTTATATATATATATATATATATATATATATATATATCTTCCTTCATTTTTGACAGACTACGGATGTAAGGGTGATTAGGCGTGGAAATGTTGTGACAAGAGTTGCACAGTTGCAAACCACACCTCTCCTGATTCAGCGTTAATAAATACCAGTGGAAAGTGGAGATTCAGGGCGACTGAAAAATGCTGAGATAAGCGCAGAGCACATACAACGCCTAGAATTCCCAAATAGTTGCCCATTATATACTGGTCAGGCACAACGTTGCTTAACTCCGATGCGAACTGGTGTGCCAACGTAATCATGCACTAGACACACACACAAACTTTTTTTTTTTCATGTGGTGTCCTTCGTGTCCGAAGATGACTTCTTGTGAACAATCATTCTTCACTTGTCACGGTCGCAACTGATGGTTTGCCAGCTTCCAGTAGGGATCAACTTGCCCTTTAGATTTCGTTTGACGGTGTCACAAAACCTGAGCTTAGGTCTGCCTATACCTCGTACCCCATCCTCCAGTTGTGAAAACAGTATCTGTTTTGGCAGTCGCGAGTTCTCCATTTTTTTACGTGCCCGGGCCATCTCAGGTTTTTCCGGGTGAGCAAGTCATACAAGCTTGAGATGTTGGCTTGTGATAGGATCTCCCTATTGCTGAAAAGTCATACCACTTGACATTTCAAATCTGCCGAAGGTTTCTCATCATATATGTGCTTAGCTTGCGGGCTACCAGTTTGTATATTGGACAAGTTTCTGCACCGTATAAGAGTGACGAAAGGACGACGGCGCGGTACACTAAGCATTTAGTTCTGGAAGTCAGGTATTTATTTTGCCAGACCTTCTGTTTGAGTTTTACATAGGATGTGAAGGCGTTAGCCATTCTTGTACAAATCTCGTCCATTTTGTTTTTGTTTATGACCATGGTCCCGTGGTATTTTTATTTGCTGACATTGTAAAGCTCCTGGTCTTGAATCTTAATTGGCTGGTTTGTTGCTGGTGTTCCAGGGGATTGTTGGTACATCATTTCGGGTTTCTTGATGTTAATCTTCAATCCGAAGGCCCTGGCTGATCCCGCGAAGCGAGTTATTATGTCCTGAGCATCCTTGTGACTATGTGCTACAAATGCGGTGTCATCAGCAAACATGAGCTCCCGTGCGAGTATCTTTGTTGTTCTATTTGCGGATTTGTATGCATTGAAATTGAAACGGTCCGCTCCCGGCCTAGATCGTACAAAAACACCCTTATCACGATTTCTGACAACTGAAAAATACAGTGAGAATGGGTTGGAGCGAGAAGGCAGCCCTTTCTGACACCATTCTGCACGTCGAGCGGATCATAGAGCTCGCCCTTCAGCTTAACACTGGATTTCATGCCTGAATGAAGGGCTCTTACAAGGCTGGTGAAGTGTGCAGGAAGCCAAGCTTCAGCAAGACTTCCGTGTCGAAAGCCTTCGTAAAATCCACAAAGATCCTGTACAGCTCCATATTTTCACTCACGCACTTTTCATGGATCTGTTTGAGTGAGAAGATCATATCCGCTATGCCTCTGTTTGCATGGAATCCACATTGTGCCTCAGGTAACAAGGTTTCATCCTATGCCGTAAGTCTGTTCAGGAGAACACGAGCGAACACTTTCCCAGGGACTGAGAGCAGTGATATACCCCTGTAGTTACCGCACAGTCTGCGATCTCCCTTTTTGAATATGGTAACTAGCTGTTCGTCTTTCCAATCTTGAGGGGCAGTTGCAGTGGTCCAAACACTCTGTATGTGCAGAGAGTGCGAAGTAGTTGCCGTCCTCCTACCTTGATGATCTCAGGGTATATGGCGTCAGACCCAGCTGATTTACCATCCTATAACATCAGCACTGCTTTGCAGATTTCATCTGAGTCAGCGCATCTGTCCATCCAGTGCTGTGTCGGAACTGTTCCAGTTTGATTATTGCTTGTTGTGCAATGTCTGGCGTCTCGTTTAGCAATGTTTTGAAATGCTCAGTCCATCGTATAAGAGGAGAGTGTAATTGTCGCTTGCAAGTAGTCGATCGGGATGGCTCACATTTGGGCCCCAGCCTGTTTTCATACTCCCATAGAAACCCTTCATGTCATTGGTGTCAGCCAGAATCTGTAGTTCAGCAGCCTTAGCCATCCACCAACTGTTCTTAAGTTCCCTACATCTGCTCTGAAGCTTGCTGTTTGCCTTAGCGTACGTTGCTTTGATGGATCCAGTATTCCTGAACATCATTGAACTTCTTTCAGCGTTTCTCTGGTTGATGAGTTGCTTGTATTCCTCGCAGTTATCATCGAACCAGTCCGCATGGCGTTTCCCCACCAGTTTCTTTGAAGGACAGCCAATCTGAGTTTACATCTCCGGTTGGATGTGCAAGTCTCTCATTGAGAGCATTCACTAGCTCTTCTCTTACATTTTGACGTTTCAAGCCGTTCACATCAAGCTCCTTGGGGGGGGGGGGTTCTTTATTATTATTGTGCGTCTCAGTTTGAATCTCGCTTGTGTCCGGATCATAATATGGCCAGTGTTGAAGTTTGCTCCCCTCATTGCTCTCGTGTCCAGGATATCTGGTAGGTCACGTTGACGAGTGATGACGAAGTCAGTGAGGCGGCAATGTTTACTTCTAGGCCGAATCCAGGAGTTCATGTGAAAAGGCTTGTGTTTAAAGAAAGGGTCGGTGATGCAAAGCTGATGCTCAGTGCAAAGTGAAAGGGGGGCCTCCCCATTTGAGTTGACTTTCCCGCATCCATACTTCCCTAGTGCTCTGGGTCAGGTGATATAATCCTGTCCTACCCTGGCGTTAAAGTCTCCCATGAATATGATCTTATCCGATGTTGGTACGGATGCAACTGTACTGTCTAACTGATTGTAGAATATATCGATAGTTTCCTGAGAGTTTGTCATAGTCGGTGCATATATAGCTATCAGGGTACACCAACGGCCTTCTGATAAAGGTAGTCTGATTGTCATCAGCCTGTCATTTATCGTATGGGGCACTTCTATCACTTTCGTCACTAGCTCGTTTTTGACGGCTAGTCCGATACCGGATTCGCTTCTCTTACTAGAGGCCTTGCTACTTCAGTAAATTGTGTAGCCGGACTCTCTAATGGAACCACACTCTTTGAACCTGACTTCCCTCAGGGTAGCAATATCGATGTCATATTTTACTAATTCGCACGATATAATCGCATTTCTTCTTTCTTGTCTTCCTGAATCAGACCTGCCAAGTATCCTTCGTATGTTCCACGATGCAAACTTAAAATTGGGTGTATTGTGGGTCATTATCCAGGAATTTGCTGACAAGATAGTTTAAGCATGATGTGAGTTTTGTCAGTTGGCATTTCACCCCTCTCCTGCACTGGGGTACGCCAGACTGGCAAGGATAGCCCAAGACGAGTCGGCAGCTCATTGGTCGCAGTCACTTGCCAGAATGAGTATTATCAACTTTGTCAAACTGCCTTAACAGAGCGTCACAGTTTCTGTTTTTTCTGTCTCAGTTGAGCTCTCCATAGATCCCTTCACTGTTAGCCTTAAGTTCTGTTTTCAGTGGCGTCCGCCTGGGGGTGATCGGTTCCGCAGTGGTGGTGGATGACAGACAAATAGATGCACTGGATCGCGTTATGGAACCGATCGCGCGCACACACACACGTGTATACAAACACGCATATATATATATATGCGTATACCCGCAAACACCTATATTCATAAACACACAGAAAAGCACATCCGTATCCATGTACCAACCAGCATACGCCTATAAACACATATACACATTTTAAAAGCTTCCATGAACTCGCATAGAAGCACAGATTCACATGTATATTTATAAACACCCATCCAACAACATATACATCCACAGATCCAGGGAAACTTCCTATTATAGACCCTTAGTTATAAACAATCACACCACCCATGCGACTGGTGATTATAGGTACACACACACACTCACACGCACGCCCACACACACGCACATATATATGCATCATGCTAGTTGGCCGTTACCCCCCCAAAAAGGGGGGGGGTTGTACGCCCTTTAAAATGTATTGTTTTTAATTCTTCTGGGAGACTAGCCACCCTCCTCACCAGACAGACTGCTGGGGGAACCGGTTTAGTCGCCGGTAACCCGACCCTGCGACAAGTATTACTAGGTTACATGGTGTCAGTAGCATATGACATGACCTCACACACACACACACACACATACACACGCACGCGCACACACACACACATATATATATTGAATGCTAAAATTTTAAATTTCAAACGAAACGCTGTTTGAATGCGTATACAGTATATCACAGTCAGTAATTTGACACTTTTATTGTCTACTACATACAGGAATCTGTCTCCGTACATGTATATTTGATTGGGATTTTACTACTGTTAGGGCAGGTTTCCGATATTTAATTGTGGTTTTACAAGTGTTGTATCTGCATTTGTAACACAAACACATACATGCAACTCTAATAAGATGTGGCAAAGCTGATAATTAACAGACAGGCTGGAACCTATCATGTCTGCAATTATAAGTCCCAACAATCTACCGATTTGCAGAATAACTGGCCGTTGTGCAAATTCAGATTTGGAACGACATAAACGCGTAAATGGTGAATTCATAGAGATATAAAATGATTGCAGATAGGCAAAGTCGTCTAGCTGTTCATAGTAAACCATCCTATTTTTAGAATAATTATGTACACATCTTAGGCACTTAATCTAAATAATATTGCCTTAAAATTACTGTTCCAACTATTTAAACGACGAATTTTCGGGAAAAGTGAAATCGCCTACGACATTCTCTGCATATAAATATTGCTTATCGTTTTCTAAGAACGAGATCTTTGTCTTAGAATTAATAAGTGTGACCATCCATATTACATGCTCATACAGTCTTGATTTGCTTTTCTTTTTGCCGAGAACACGGAGTGGTGATGTTAGTAAATACACCAATTTCTGACACATTCACAATTTCGTTTACAAAATCAGGTATAACATCCATCAAATACCAAGCCTGAAGCACACCCTCATCCAAGTTATGCTTATAAGATATTGGTTCACCAAAAACTACGTGTAATTTTCGCTTAGGTAGTTATTATATAAAATATTATAAATTAATATTTCGTTTGGTAATAATGTACGTTTTTTTTTAGATTTTCACGCAACGGACGTATTTAAATCAAATTCTCATGTCTTATCTAGTGTAAGGTATAAAAACTGATCGCAAAGATATGCGCAAATGATTCTTACTGAATTAATCTATACTTTTGGTGAGGCACATATTTAGCATTGATGAATTATTGCAACATTATTTAAGGGCAAATTAAACGTCATTAGTATAATATTTCACATATCAGCAGGATTATCATGCAATATCACCATATATATGACAGTGAGTAAGTGATTTTTAATCATAATTCCGCTAATTCACGTCCGAAGTCGCAATAATGTTTATAATTGAAATGCTGACGACAAACCATTTTTAACTAGGCTGTGTAATTTTTGTCTTCAGTAGAAAGTTATAGGATAATGTCATCAGAAATCATATATTTTCGCATAAGTATTCGTCTAAAATTACATCTGTATGTTTTTATTTTTTTATGTGATTCTATCAGAAAATACTAGTGACGTAGTTAGATTACTCGTCAGGCAATTGGTTAGAAAACCGACACAATTACGTCGAATTAAAAACGATCCTCTTTTGTTCGATTGATACAATCATAGAATCTATTTTCACGTTGTATTTAGTAGGTATAGCTTTATTTTACAAGAATTAAATATATAAAGGTACTACTAAAAGTGAAAATATTTTCCCCAGTATTATAGAGTGCGTACGTGATTTAAAGATCACGTACATAATTTCTTCTTTTACTAGTAATATCGTCAAGAATTTTAAACTCAAATTGCCAATTGCCAATTCTTAGGTTTATTGTGTGGAATGAAACACTGTTACTATTAGGAAATGTGTCGATCCACAATTCCATTATAAGCTTGCATAAAGTAGTGGTTTATATTTAATAAATGACTCAGATAGCATACAAATTAACTTCTCTTATGTGTCTGTACAGTACTTCGTGCTTCAACGCAAGCTTTCGATTTGAAATTAATATGAACAATATTAATCCGTCTTATCTTGTAATTATCTACGTAATTTTTAAGTATCAATAATTTTCCCAATTTGTAAATTATAAGACATTTATACATATGTCGCCTAATGAACAGCCTTCTATTTTCTAAGCGATAACACAGGCAGTATTCTAATGTTTATCAGCGTATCCCTAAAAACGCAACAACTAATCACATCACAGACGAATACCATCTATATCTATTATAGTATCCCACGATTAATGTCTACACTATTGTTGATGGCACACAGGCAATAGTACTTTAATATGTGTTTTTCGTATACAGGGTGATCCCAAAAAACGGGCCCCAACTGTAATTAGGCCTCATTTATTAGTGTTTTGTCAGAATGAAATGAAACTTTGGTCATAACTAGTCACATCACGTCAATATCCCATCAAAACACAAAGGTCTTTGGCCCTTTTTTCTCCGTTCTACATCATATGTTCTAGATGGCCTCCATTTAGCTTTTGTTTCGTTTTTTTGGTCACCTTGTATGTGTCGAAAATTATATTACTCTGGATCATAACGAAACCTATGTGCGTAGATTGTAGATGGTTAACGGAGGTAATGCGTTTACACATATAATTAATCTGAAATAAAGTCATATTAAATAGCGAACACAAACCTTACTTACAAATAATATGTGCGTGTTAATTAATTTTGAATGTTTAAGCAGTGCATTTTGTAATATGAAATTCATTGACGGCAATAATATGAATTAGAATAACAGAACACATAAGTTAATTCATTTATTTTAATTGTATTTATTGCATACAGTATATGGATGCTTATAAAATTCTAATTTTCTTTTCATCCTATTGAATGATGGTGTTTAATTTGATTTTAAAGCAATTTTTGAAGTACTTCAAGTTCACTTTGTATTGGAATTATTATTATATTTTTTTATTATTTTCCGTCACTCCGAGGGTCTTAACGTTCGTTTATTTTATATAAAATCCGTTTCATATTTGTTTACGTAAGGTGTTGACGTTTATGATGGAAAACGCGTCATTTTGTTGTGGATCCGCCAAAGAAAATGAAAAGAAAAAGGTGGAATAAAATGAAAAGGTCAGCTAATAATTTGATTATATAATATGGTCTTAAACGAGGGGTTTCTTGTGAAATCCAAGTCTGGCCATTACAGATAGAGCAGAAACTTTTCTTTGTTTCTGTCTCCAAATGTAATGACTATTAATGACTATTTAGAGATTGAGGGGTTCATACGCTAGGGAGGAACTTATTAAAATGATCTCTATATGAGAGAGATGGTCAGAAACCTCCTGATTGATTATAGCAAAAGAGTGGGAGAGAAACAGCTGACGTAGGTCGTAGAGAACAGAACCTGCAACCTTTGGATGAATTGAAGCTGGCCTAGGGATTCCGGTCTGATTAATAAGGGAGCAGTCAATGAGCTATAATTAAGCAAAGAAAAAGTGAAATACCGATGAAATCTGACCTTTCTTTGCTCGGGCTCGGGAATCCATTAGAAAATATACGTACATTTTTTTAATGTACGACAATTTTCTGCAAAAATAGTGAAGAAATAATGTTTGATATTATGGTCCTGTGTCGCTGATTGTTCAGCGTAAAGTTGTGTTTGAAAAAAATAAAACTACTGACAATATTATGAAAATAAAAAAAATATTTCGATAGAAGATTGTCGTTAGAATAGAAATAATAAAAAGAATAACACTGAAGAATATTTTCAATAAATACGGAAGTTTTTAACGATAACCATGTAGGATATAATATAAGCAGTAGATTTCGGGAGGGTTCGGCAATTGCCGTAACGCATGAGTTTACCAAACAGGAGTTTCACAATCTAATCTCAGTATATAAAATTTGCTGGACATGAAATGACATAATCAGCTGATGCATGTTTCTTTTTTTGAGGGGGGAAGTCTTGGACAACTGTGCATTTACCATGCATACAGATTAATTAAAGTAAATTAAGTATAAAAGCTTATGAAAGTACACAATTTCATGTCTTGTTAAGAAAGATGACACGACGACAAAAGTAAGCTGTATGGTGGGTATGTAAAACAAACAACTCTACACACATGTACACAAACGAAATGTTATATAGATCAGAACGTTTTGTTATGCATCTGTAAAAAATATTTTATATATACATGTGACGGTTATTAAACTTGTTGCTGTACCTGTAACTCTAAACACTCTGATATGCTATTAACGAAGCCGGCAGTATTCAACAATAATGAACTGTTCCACTTATTATAAGCACAGCGGTTATGCTCGACTCTTGCACTCGTGGCCGTCTGACTGATGGATCTTCGCATTCTTCGTTTACTAATGTGCTTTTATGTTAGATCCATTTTGCTTTCCCTAATTATGAACTTTTATTTTTTTTCCGCACACTTACGGGACGACATAATTAGATTCGGAAAGTTCTTTCGATGACGCTACTTTGTCTTTAATAATATTAAAAATAACTCATCACAAACTATAAGTTTCCACAAGAAACTTTCACTTTTTCTTCATTCAAAATCGGATTTAGTAAAATGTAATAATTACTCATGTGGAAATGGATTGTAAAATATATTCTTGTTATATCGTTGACACGATACAAACACATATGTAGGCAGTCCCCAGTAATACAGACTGAGATAAAGACACTATCAACTAATAATTTTTATTGCGATACATGGAAATATCAGGGGACAATACAATAAAATAGTGGCGTAAGGGAGTTTGTATGTCTAAATTTAGCCAGTCCGTTGCAAGTTAAACATCATGGTTTGTTGTGTAAAGTCGTGTTCATAACGCTAACAAATGTTGGGTGCACAAGCTGATTTAGACTAATTTGAGGATGCTGATTCAGAAAATCATTATTGCTTCCTAATCAAGTCAAGCTGTTGAGATTTGTTATTTTATACTTTGTTTTACCTTAAAACTAGGTTTTCTGCCTCCTGGTTTGAGCTCATTGTCCCCCTTTAAGTTTAATAATAGCTAAATAGGTATTTTCTTTTTAATTTCTATATTTCGGTCGGTCTTTAGAAATATTTTGCAACCACTGGTGACACAGAACCTCTCTTTCCTCTTCATCCGTTCCAATCCCCGACATCAATGGTATATTTTACTTATTTCTTTTTTTCTGGGCAATGTGCTTTTTATTTGTCATGCAGCGTGCCATTTTATGTTCAATTTCTTTAAGACCTTATTCAATCTTTCCATTCATTAAACTTCTTCATTTTCTTACCCTCGTTTGTTGTTATTGTTTTTACTTTCTCATATCTGTCATTTTTTTCTTTAAGTACATATACCTGTGGATTATGTTCATACTAGTTTTCGGAGTCATAAGTTTTAGAATAGATTATATGACTGAAGCGTAGCTGCGTGGGATGACCGAACATTAGATGAGTTCTATATGCATTCTAGTTGCATAATTAAAACGGAAGTTTGTTATTGTGATGCATGTAAATTGATTTGAAGTAAAAGTAAAAAAAAATTATACGATGGGGTATGTAGTTGGTAAGAGGAGGGCACTAAGAAGCAATAGGCCGATCGATTGTGATATGCTTTTGTTGGTCAAAGTAAGTTTTATTCTCCTAAGGTTGGAAATGCTTTTCTAGCAATAACAATAAATAAATAAGCTGTTTTATTTTCCGTTCGTTGCAGGATTTTGAGCAAAGATTAGGCATGATTATATCATCTCCGCGGTGAGGTTGTTTAAATAATCGAAATGTGTTTTGCTATATTTGCGGGGAATATACATTGCAATCCAACAAGAAAGGGATCAGTGAATGTTCAAAGTGTGCTTATCTTGCGTATATCAAAGTGATGATGGGCAGTCAAGATGAATCATGCTTACTCAATATTGTATGCAAGTAATGTGTTAAGCATCTTCGATAATAGACAAAAAAGGATAGAAAATCACTCTGCTAACGTATATCAATGGTCAGGCTTGAACTAAAAAAGCAATTTTCGATGCCTGCTATATCGGTGCAGTCAAAACGGATGGAATTAACAGGAAGAACAAGAATTTGTTGGGTTATCCAAAAATCAAGTCTGAAATTAGGGCAATTCAATACTGCAATTCAATACTGCAATTCAATACTGCAATGGAATTGCTGTCCAAGTGTTAAAGAATTGTCCTAATTAGAATTGTCTGGTTCTGAAGACAAGCCTTTGTTTTGCCCACTGAGATTAGTGAAACCACTGTCTCTGATGTCGGTTTTTTACTTCTTTTTCACTACCACAACTTTTTTCTTAAAGAGAAGTTAATGAATTGACTAGAGATTTCAACGTTTCCAAAGAATCTTTTGAACTTTTATTTTCAAGACACAAAGAAAAAAATGACTTCAGCCTGGAAATTTCATGATCTTCTATAGCAAATGTCATATGGAATATTTGCGATATTTAACTCAGGAAATCGACATCGTTTGCTGTCCTGCCAGGGCAGTTTTGTCTACAACAGTATTATTCTTAAGATTTGTACATTTTAATAGACAGTTGCTAAATAAGTTTAAAATGGGTTCTTTCTCACAAAGGCAAGTTATATAGATCAGTTGCTCTACGTCATTTAACGATCTTCAAAGAAAAATATGAGGGCATCAAATTTGTTCTGGAAAAGATTACATACTGTCAGCACCAATGGATAATATGTGTCGATTTGAAAAATGTTGGTTTTATTTTCGTGCGACAAGGTGGCTACACTAAATGGGCTTGCTTCTTTTGTTAGCTGGATAGCAGGGAAAGAACAAAGCCCTGGATAAAATGATCGGCTTCTGCACAGTGAATTGATATCTGGCTCGCACAATATTCTTGCTTTTTCTTTAGTGGAGTGTCCGAAAATTGCGTTTAATCCTCTTCGCATAAAGTTTGGCATCTAGAAAAAGTTTGTGAAGGATCTTGAGAAAAATGGTGACGCTTTCAAATATACTTGCATAAAATTTTCAGGCCTAACCATAGAGAAATTAGAAGCTGGAATTTTTAATGGCCCAGGATTTAAAATGTAATGAATGACGCAAATTTCTGTAATTTTATGCATAGTTAAGTGGCTGGACAAAATTTACGAATGAAGTAAGAATCTTCTTTGAAAAAAATAAAACGAACCAAAATGCAAAGAACGTTTTGAAACATTACTCATGAACATCCATCAACTGGGTTTTATTAAGAGCATTAAGTTACATTTTTTGCACATCCATCATGCACTTTTTCCAGAAAATCTTGGTGATGTGAGCGATGAGCAAGGGCAGCGATTCTATCAAAACATCATTGACATGGAAGTTGGGATGATGCTATGCTTGTAGGCATCTGTTGCTCTATCGAGTGCGATGACTCCGAAGCCCGCCCACGCTAGAAAATCAGAAAACACCCATTTATGGATGATGATGTCTATGTTTAGCCATTTTTACAACTTCAAACTTTATTTGTAAAAAGTTCGGAGTGATTTCATGAATATCTGTCTTAAAGGAACATAAAAGTATGGTTATTCGATTTATTCGATTTATTGTCGTATCGGCTTTATACAGAAGGAAACCTGATAGAAAAAAAATTGACAGCATTTCTGGAAGCAATGCCCTCAAGGTATGTAAAATAGTTGAAACCTCTTATGAACCATTATATTTTTTATGGTTGTTCAGTGTAATGGGTAAGCATAATGTTTGGGCTGACAACTTCGTTTATTGCAACACTTTGTACTGTACGGGAATCTTCATCTAAATTCTGCTGTATCTAATACTGACTAATACAAATATTACTATTTTAACGACATTTATACCGTTGTTATTTATTAGTAAAGATATTTTACATGTAAAATATTATAGTTACTTTCATATATATAATATTATACTTACGATTTTTCTATATTGTTTTAGTTGAATTAGATTTAATTGGCAGTTTGTTTTATTAAACCTGATTACATAATACTAAAAATATGATAAAAACGTAAAAAATATTGTCGATAATCATTTTTAGTAATAACTAGTGGGGCTATCCGGCGTTGCTCGGGGCCGTATAAACAATGAGAAAATTGAATTTGGTTTTGTAATATATTTGTTATTCTTATGAGAGAGGGATTTTGTATGTTTATGTATCATTTGTTATTTCGAACAAAAGAACATTTTACCTACATAAGACGGGAATTACATATATGAAATAATTGTTTCTTACCTAGGGTAGGGCATTTATAGCATGTATATGAAAGGACGGGTAATATACAACACATTTATCTCATCAAATACCAAGCGATGCCAGGTATTTTACTAATATATATTCTCGCCTATTTCATTCAATCCCGGGCAACGCTGGGTGTTTTGCTAGTATATATCGCAATCAATCTCGTTAGATCCTGGGTGACGCAAGGTATTCTGTTAGTATATATTTCAATCAATCTAATTCAATCCAAGACAACGGCAAGTGTTCTGCTAGTATATATTTATATCTATCTTATTATATCCCAGGCGACCGTGTGTTCTGCTTTCATACATTTGCATGAATCTCATTGAATCCAGGGTGACTCCTGGTAATCTGTAAGTATATATGTGGACGTATCTCGTAAAATCCCATAATTCTTGGATTGTTACAAATTTCGACAATTTAACCCATATTATCGCTCACCTGTCTAAAATAATAACTTTGAGATATTGTCTTGGCTGGTTTTTCATAACAAACACATCATCCAAATAACTCACATTTCATCATTTTTAATTTTTTTTGGATATGTTACTAATTTCAACAACCATGCCACATGATTTAACTTACATTATCGCCGCCACTATTACTAAAATAAAAACTTTGATATATAGGATATGGTATGTTACTAATTTCGACTATCACTTTTCATGAGTAAATCCACATTATCGCCCCCTTCTACCACTAAAATAATAACTTTTAGACATTGTATGGCGGGTTATTTCATTAGAAACCACTCAAAGAAGTAACTCACATTATATCATTTTTCATAATTCTTGGAAATGTTACTAATTTCGACACTTATTTTTAATGAAGTAACGAAAATAATCGCGATCTTTTACTAAAATAATAACTTCCATACATTGTCCGGTCTGTCTACTTCATTACGAATACACCAATTAAATAACACACATTTCATCATTTTTCATAATTTTTTGATATGTTGCTAATTTCAAGCGTCATTTTTTTCTGAGTTCAATCACATAATCGCTCTCCTCTTACTAAAATAATACCTTTGAAACATTTCTGGGATGTTTATTTCATTACAAACACATCAATAAAATACCTAACATTTCATCATTTCTCATAATTCTTGGATATGCTATGAATTTCGACAATCAAATTTAATGAGTGCGCACATCTAATCGCCCGATTCTTACTAAAATCATAAATTTGCTACATTGGATGGGCTGTTTATTTCATTACAAACACAATAATCAAATAACTAAAACTTCATTTTTCATAATTCTTGGATATGTTACTAATTTCGACAATACTTTTTCATGAGTTAATCCACATTATCGCCACCTCCTATCACTAAAATAATAACTTTCAGACATTGTATGGCTGTTTTTGTCATTACAAACACACCTATCAAGTTACTCCCATTTGACCATTTTTCATAATTCTTGGATGTGTTACTAATTTCGGCAATTATTTTTAATGAAGTAACCAAAATAAGCATCCCCCTCTTTAACCGACACGATCCTCTTCCTCTTACAAAAATTACAACGTTGATACATCTTCTAGCCTGTCTATTTCATTACGAACACGCCAATCAAATAACTCACATTTAATAATTTTTCGTAATTCTTGGATATGTTACTAATTTCGACAATAATTTTCCATTATTTAAAACACATAATCGCCCCTCTCTTACTAAAATAACAACCATGCGACATTGTCTAGGGTGTCTATTTCATTACAAACATACACATCAAATAACTAACATTTCACCATTTTTCATAATTCTTGGATATGTTACTAATTTCGACATAAATGTTTCCATGGTTAACCCACATAATCCCCTTTCTCTTACTAAAATAATATATTTGAGAAATTGTCTGTGCTGGTAATTTCATTACGAACACACCAATCACATAACTCACATTTCATACTTTTTCACTTTACTTGGATATGTTACTAATTTCTACAATCATTTTTAATGATGTAACCCACATAATCGACTCCCTCTATTGACTTTAAGACTATATCTGGGCTGTTCATTTCATTATAAACACACCAATCCAATAACTTACATTTAATCACTTTTCATAATTCTTGTATATGTTACTAATTTCGACAATCGTTTTTTTTATAATTTAACCCCCATAATATCCTTCCCTTTTGCTAAAATAATTACTTTGTGACATTGTCTGGCGTGTTATTTCATTACAAACACACCAACAAATAACTCGCATTTCATCATTTTTCATCATTCTTGGATATGTTACTAATTTGGACAATAATTTTTCATGATTTTACGATAATCGCACCATCTTCCTGTATGGGGTATTCTGTTAACACTAATATCCACCTATCTGATTCGATCCCAGGTATTCTCCTAGGAAACATCCCACCTATTTCATCCAATCTCAGGCAACGCCGGGTATTTTGCTAGTACATATATCTACCTTTCTTATACAATCCTCAGCAAAGCTGGGCATTATGCTAGTGCAAATATCCAGCTATAAAGCCATATCCAAGGACGTTCACTGGCATAATATTACAATGATTGCATATTTATCTAATGGTATTCGACAATAGGGCGACATCCAAGAGAGGGCACTTGCATATTATAACAATGATTGTATATTAATCTAATGGTATTCGACAATAAAGCTACATCCAAGGGAGGTCACTCGAATATTATAACAATGAGTGTATATTAATCTAATGAAATTCGACAATGCTACACCCAAGGGAGGTCACTCGCATATTATAGCAATGATTGTATATTATTCTAATAGAATTCGACAACGAAGCTACATCCAAGGGAGGTCACTTGTATATTATAACAATGATTGTATAGTATTCTAATGGTATTCGACCACAAAGCTAATCAAAGGGAGGTCACTTGCATAGTATAACAATGATTGTATTCTAATGGAATCTGACAGTGAAGCTACATCCAAGGTAGATCACTTGAATATCATAACAATAGTCGTATATTATTCTAATAGAATCTGACAGTGAAGCTACATCCAAGGGAGGGCACTTGCATATTATAACAGGGATTGTATATTAATCTAATGGAATTCGACAATGAAGCTTCATCCAAGGAGGTCACTTGCATATAATAACAATGATTGTATATTAATATAATGGAATCTGATAATGGAGCAACATCCAAGGGAGGTCACTCGCATATTATAGCAATGATTGTATATTACTCTAATTGAATTCGGCAATGTAGCTACACTCAAGGGCGGTCACTTGCATAGTATAACAATGTTTGTAAATTACTTTAATGGAATTCGACAATGAAGGTACACTCAAGGGAGGTCACTTGCATATAATACCAATGATTTTATATTAATTTAATTGAATTCGACAATAAAGTTTCACCCAATGGAGGTCACTTGCATATAATAACAATGATTGTATATTAATCTAATGAAATTCGACAATGAAGCTACATACAAGAGAGGGCACTTGCATATAATGGCAATGTTTGTATAATAATCTAATTGTATTCAACAATGAAGCAAATCCAAGGGAGGTCAGTTGCATGTAATAACAATGATTGTATATTAATCTGATGGAATTCGACAATGAAGTTACATTCAAGGGAGGTCACTTGCATATTGGAGCAATGAGTGTATATTATTCTAATGGAATTCGACAATGAAGCTACATCCTAGGGAGGTCACTTGCACATTATAACAATGAGTGTATATTAATCTAATGGAATCTAATAATGAAGCCACATCCAAGGGGGTCACTTACATATTATTACATATATACTGCGCAAGCAATTTCTAAATGCATCAAATCGGACATATACTGCACAAGCACCTTAAAAATTGTCAAATCGGACCTATAATGCACAAGCACCTTCAAAATTTTACATCGGACCTATACTGCACAAGCACATTCTAAATTATCATATCTGACCTATACAGCACAAGCACCTTCAAAATTGTCAAATGGGACCTATACTGCACAGGCACCTTCAAAATTGTAAAATCGGCCTATAATGCACAAGCACCTTCAAAATTGCTGTGTCGAACCTATACTTTACGTATGTCATACAATCTCAGGCGACGCTTGGTATTCTGCTAGTACACATCAACCAATGTCATACAATCCTGGACGGCGCCGGTTGTTCTGCTAGTGCATATACACCTCCTTTATCCAATCCTGTGGTATGCCGGGTATTTTGCTAGTATAGATATCCACCTATGTAATCCATCCCGGGCGACGTTGGGCATTTGGCTAGTACATATACAACCAATTTTTCCAATCCCAGGCGTCGCCGAGTGTTCTGCTAGGAAAAGTTCCATGAATTTTATCCAATACCAGGCCATGACGGGTAATCAGCTAGAATATATGTCGTGCTAGTGCCATGTCATACAATTCTGGGTGACGCTGTGTATTTTGCTAGTACATATACACCAATTTTATCTAATACGCATCTTTTTTTACTTGGTATCTTGGCTAAGATCAAAGTGTAGTATCTGTACTGAGAAATAAAGCTGTTTCATCTTTCGCCCTCCTCCCACTAACTCACTTATGCCTCCCACCTTCCTCCCTCTAAATAGAATTAGTTAATATACGAAAAATATATAATACACTACTTTTTTTACTTGGTCTTTTGGCTAAGATCAAAATGTAGTATCTATTCTTAGAATTAAAGCGGTTTCATCTTAGGAAACATTCAATGTATTTCCACCTATATTAGCTAATTATATCAACCATTTTTTTCCAATCCCAGTTAACGCCGTATGTTCTGCTAGGAAAAAATCCATGAATTTATCTAATCCCAGGCTGTGATGTTTGGAATATGACATCTTATCTTAACTTAATATACGAATAATATATAATACGCATCTTTTTTTACTTGGTCTTTTGGCTAAGATAAAAGTGTAGTATCTGTTCTTAGAATTAAAGCGGTTTCATCTTTGACCCTCCTCCCCACACTAAGAATATAAGGAGGAGGACATACCTGAGATCTCAAGTTGTAGAGAAAAAAAACGTTACTCGAAAATAGGAGGATTTATGCCTGGGATGTCACCAAATATATTAACTCTCATTTCGTATTATATTAAAATGTATGGGTAAACAAACGCTGATTAACTCATATTATGCCTCCCACCTTCCTCCCTGTAAATAGAATCAGACCATAGTGTAACTAATATAAAAAAGAAAATGCCAGTTTGTTTTTGTTTTGTTTTATTGTGAAAACAGATATCGGTCGTCTCATGCTAAATATTTTTAAGCGGATTTTTTTATTGACTTATTTTTGCTTATTGTTTTTGGTTTAAGTCTCGGATTTTACTAATTTTAACCTGCTAATAACTTTGGTAACGTTTTCATAACGTAAAAGTTCATAGTTTAATTTGTATGATTGTTGCCTTTTTTAACCGATAAAAACCAATATATGCAATGTTTTTATATACAGACTGCCATTACAGCTTGCTGACGTCAAGATCACGTGATATGACTCAGCGGTTTTTGAATACAAGATGACTAAAAAAACGGGCCCGTGTACACTTTATGTGGTAGAGTTGTGGCCATTTTTGCGGGCACTTATAAATCGAATTAAAAATACGTAATGTTTAATTAACATTAAAATGTCATTTTTTGGGCCCTCTGCAGAAAATCAGTTAGCTGACCCACTTCTTGTTGTCCTTTTGGGCCAAAATTTCGATATTTGTCGTTTGGAGGGTGGTGCTTCAATATGATACCAAGTTTATTAATTTTTGTTCTGACTGTCGAAATTTTTACCAGACACACAAACATACACACATACATACACACATTTTCGTTTATATATGTATATATATATATATATATATATATATATATATATATATATATATATATATATATATCTAGATGGGCAGTTAAGATAGCCACATGATATTAAAAATGAAGAAAAAGGGTGTTACTATTTACGTAATTAATCATTTAGCATATGGAAATAGACGTGTTTCTTGCGCTAACGAAAATATTTCATTAAAATAATTGCATTGTGATTAAGAATTTAATTAAAACTATAATTTGTACAAATTCCCTAGTACTATAACTGTTTTAAAACTACATGTAAGGAGTGTAAATATTGGGCATACATATTTTAAAATAATATTAAAAAATACGGTACACAAAAATGTATCCATAATCGAATGATATATAATTATTTTGAAATTATACATTATAATTTGTTATTACTGAAGGGAACCCGCTTACCTTTAAAAATGGGGGGAAACACACACAAGAAGTGAAAACTGGCGTTTAAATGATATTTCGATATGAGGGTTAATATTGTTTTTATGTTTTAAAAAAATAAAATGTTTCAAAGTATAAACTTTTAGCCTATATGTATATGTGTGTATGAATATTTATAAGTATATGAATGTGAATGGCGTCTGAATGCCTGTTTTATATTTGATATAATAATTTCCGCATATGTTTATACTGTAAAATAATATAAACGTGGATTTTCACGGTGAAACGTGCTTACTTCTTGCTAAATACCTGTATAGATATATGTGCATAAATTGCTACCATTTATGTAAATATTGACTACGTGTTTTAGCCCCATATACATGTATATATATATATATATATATATATATATGTACATATAATAGGACAACAGGAGTGTGAAATGAAGACACACAACTATATATATAGGTAGATATAGAATGGATCATTTATTGAGTAATGGAATGGAGGCAAAATTTGGGGGATAGAAGGGACTCTTTATGCCAGAGCATTTCTAAGCCTAACCCTTCTCATCAGAAGAATAGAGAAGGTGCTAGGTAGCATGGGGGAGATGCGGCATCTAGAGTAAGGTTTGTAAGGGATGAAAAAGATTAAGAGAAATTATAGTGTTGGGGGAAGCTTTAATGAATTATAAATAATTAAGGAGAAGCTTATTATATATAGCATTATATATAAGAATATATATTGTCTTTAACATAGTATGGAGATTAAGGGGTATATGTACTATTGTTAAATAGGGGATGTGTTGTTGCTGCGTGGTAATGTACTAAAACGGTTTATGGGGGTATCTATTTTCTATGGAGTGGGTAATTGTTGATTAATTCGGGGGTATGTAAGGTTGGAAGACTGAAACGTAATATGCGGCAATGTATTTATAAGTTTCTACTTTTATGATATAGGGAGTATAATCATAAGGGGCGGTCGGAGATAAAGGTAGTAATGACTATGAGTGGGTATAACTTGATGTAAAAGGTTAAGTATACATATTGATGTTAAAATGGGGGAGTAAGGAAACCATAGCTACTAATGAGATTGGTAAAAATATACCCAATAATAGTAGTGTAATTATAATAGTTCGAAAGATAATAATAATGGCAATTATATTAATGGTAGTAATAATAAAGTTGGAAATAAATTAGATGTAAAATTGAATATGAAAAACATTTAATATTAAGAAAAATACAATAAAATAAATAAAACAAAAATAAAGTAAAAATTAAAAGTAAACATTAAAATTAAACATTAAATATTATGTTACCAATGGTTGTGATGAAATTAAGTTCAAAATTACTGTTAATAACAGTGAAGATGGAGATAATGGTAGCAAATATGGAAGAATCACGGGAGTGATAACATTGATATCAATTATAATGAAGATTATAATAATAATAATGATGATAAAAACAATAATAATAATAACAATAGTAATAGCGTTCAAAACAGTGCAGTAATAATAATGATAATTACAAAGGCAGTAGTAACGATGCTTCTACCACTACCTCCAACATCACCACCACTATTACCAATAATAATAATGTAAATACTGTTAGTACTAAATTATTAGGGGTGCGTGAAAGAAAGAGATACAGACAGATGGGGGAGGGAGTTAAAATAGCAGGGAATGGGGTTGAGGAGTGACAGGTGAGTGGACACTATAAAATAAAGTTAAATAGAGAATATACGCATACACATACATATATCCGTATTAAAAAAAAAATGATGTGTAATAAACCGGGAAAGCGTAAGAGTTCAAGCTATATATATATATATATATATATATATATATATATATATATATATATATAAACATATATATATATAAACATATATATATATATCATGAATATATATATATACATAATATAAATATATATATGCATAATATATTTCTATAAATATTTATTTATGCTTATTTCACTCGATTGTTGATATTTATTTGCTTCACCAGTGTCTGTTTAGTTTTCAATTTTGACCGATTATCAAGATTCATTGTAGAAAGCTAATTAGGATATGTTTAGTTCGAACTCAAGTTTACATTAAGTTTGCTTTGAAGGACAAAACATGATTTAAAATAAGTGCAACGACAATGTCCAGATGTCGTGAACGAATTTCTTTTAAAAAATCTTGTCCATAGACTTGCAATTATTTTATATCCCATGTGAACTCCCATAAATGTTTGAAGAATATCTGTGAAAAGATTCGTAACAAGCTGTTCACAGTACAGTACCAATAAAATAAATAAGTCTCATGTTGTAAATCAACAACTTTAAGAAAATAAATTCATTTTTATTTGGTTCGTATTTTTAACATAAAGAACTAAATTTTAAAATGGTTCTGAAAAGAAAATTAGACTCACAATTTTCCGATTAAGAAAGCGGTTTCGATGCTACAGATACGTTCGATTTTTTCCTCTTCTCAATTCCGATCCCTATTAACTGTTAAAAAAGTTATACATGTGCATATATATATATATATATACACACATATATATATATGTATATATACATATGTATGTATATATATATATATATGTATGTATACATATATATATATATGTATATAGAACCGAACGTATATAAAAGAAAAGCAATCTGTATATAGATGTGTATCAATGAGCAGATGATTATATATACATATGTATATATTTATATATGCATATATATATATACATATATGTATATATATATATATATATATATATATATATATATATATTATGGGTGGGCAAATATCTAGAGAAAGAAGCAATTTCAGGATAAATTATGTACAACACAGACTAAATTTTATTACTAAATACAGCAAATTACCTACCTTTTATCACCTTATTAAAACCCACAAAAATAGCACACACACACAGATCAGACCCATTGTTTCAAGCGTTAACGGTCCCCTTTATAAAATCTCTTGGTTAATATCCCGCCTACTTAAACCTCTACTCTCTACCTTCCCAGCCCATGTTAGTAGTTCCAACCAAGTAATTAACAGACTCAACGATCTACCACACCATCTACTCAAACTATACAGATACCCATTTAGCCTAGACGTCGTTTCTTTATACACCTCCATTCCTGCACATCCAGCCATTAATCTCATGGCAGACATTATAGCATCTAAAAACCCACAATGCTTCGGAATTACTCCAGGAGATCTCTTACAACTCCTCCGTATTATAGTAGACAACACTTACTTTACTTTCCTACAAAACACGTTCAAACAAGTATCTGGACTACCCATGGGCTCCAGTCTATCCGGTATTCTTGCCATTGCTTATATGGACAAACTCGAAAGACACACCCTTAGTACCTGCTATTCTTATCTCCTTTTTACTAGATATATCGATGACATTTTAATTATCACATACTCCCGCGAAGAAGCTATTAACATTTTCCACAAATTCAATAACGCCGACCCAAACTTAAAATTTACTATAGAACACCCAGACTCTTCGGAATCTCTTTCTCTACTTGATTTTAAAATACAAATAAAAAAAAATGGTGCCATATGCACTGAATTCTACAGAAAACCCGCCAGCAAACGCCTCTTCGTACATTTCAAATCTGCGCTACCTCTCAAGGACAAACTAAACTACGCACATGCCGAAATCTCACGCATACAAGACAAATGCACTAACATCTCCGACAAACATACACACACTAACAATTTCCTACAGACCCTCTCACTAAACGGCTACCCTAATACGATCCTATCCTCACTTAAAAAGAAAAAACGCAACACCCGACCCTTCTCTAACAATTGTTTTCTAAAACTACCCTTCCTCAGTGACAAACTCTCATCTTCAATCCGAAAAGCCATCCGCAGCGAGGGGCTCAACATTCAACTCATCCACACTGGATCTACTTTAAGACAACAGCTCAACCGAAAACATCCATCGCATACACCTTCCCCTTGTTCACTCTCTAATTGCCCAATATCACACACAGGTTTATGCTTTAAGAACCACGTTGTTTACGACCTACAATGCACTAAATGCAGTGCATCTTACATCGGAAGCACTACCAGATTGCTTCATCACCGCATTAAAGAGCACTTAAACACTACTGCTTCGTCGTTCTATAAACATATTCGCACTTGCATTAATTCAGAACCAGATTTTCACATCAACATTCTTGCTTCTTCAAGAAACGTAGGTCAACTTCGTATCCTCGAATCTTTAATTATTTCAAAAAATACTCCCACACTAAACAATAGACTGGAATTGAGCTCCGCTTTTATAATATAAGTTTAAAACATAAGAAAAACAATAATTAAAAAAAAAACAAAAAAAACCTTGCTTGAATAGTCATCTCCCTTGATTCACAAACGCAACAAGTATTTCAAACATCAACTGATTTATTTTAACGTTCTCCTAACGTCATTTTTTGTTCTATATTTCGCGGTATCACGTGGCAAACTCTGCGGCTACTTTTCCAATTTTGAACACTCTTCCGCTGTCTTCTCTTGAAAATGGACTAATAAGTCTGAAATATATTGAGATTTATATCACCATTGAATACAACAGAAAAAAAAAATTACTGTTGTTTAGAGTTAAAAAAATTTGTGTGAAAAAGAAAAAACAAACAACAAAAAAAAGAACTTTATTTCTTTTGTTTGCATTTAATTTTACTCTATATAAAAAAAAAATCTCGCATTGTTCTTGGCTTTTAATTTTACCTTATAATTTTCTTCAACAATGCTTCAAGCAAACTACAACCTACTTATATATTTATATATTTATTCACTTTTTAAACTTCTCTGCCTTGAAGGTATACATTTAGTTATTAAACCATATCAAGTTAAATTCCCTCTCATCTATATATGTGGTATAAAATATGGGAATTACCTCTGGAATGTTCTTCGTGCTATATTTCCCATGCTATATAAGCAATTCTAAAATCATCCAAACATCCGTAATTGCCACTTCAAGAAATTTTAATCCCCGAGAGATTTTTGTAAATCGGAAAAAAGGATAAAAAATCACAACAAAACGAGATATTCACCAATCACATTTTTTCATTCATTTACTGTTTTAATTATATTTTAATATAATATATATATATATTGCATATATATATATATGTATATATATATATATATGTATATATATATATGTATATATATATATTGCATATATATATATATTTATATATATATATATATATATATATATATATATATATATATATATATATATATATATATATGCATATGTATATAAAGCTGAACGTCTGTGTATGTGTGTCCGGTCACGAATAGGCTCCTATACGGTTGACTATTATAGAAAACGGATCACTTATAATGATAGAAGATGTATCGAGACACAGGCATGGTTATATTTCATCTGGCATAATTATGATTCATTAATATTGTGAGGTCTGCGTACGCGCCTGGTCCACAAAGTATGGAAATAACAAATTAAAAAATGTAAAAAAAAAAAAACGTTTACAATTGTTTTTGATATAGATGTACATATTAATACTTTGATAAGTATGTTTTAACTTAAATAGGGATGGTATAATAAAATTGTGGGGTCTGCGATCGCGTCTGGCTCCATAGAATGGAATTAGGCACAAACTTTAATAAATACTTTTCATATCTATCTGCGTAAGTATAATTTGATAATTATTTTTCAGTTTGAAGTAATATGGTATAATAACATTATGGTGTGTTCGTTTGCGCCTTACCTCCATTGAATGGAAATATGTCACAAAGTTTAACAAGGTGTTCTAATATAGATCCACAGATTATTGTGATAATTGTTTCAGTGTGAACAGGTATGGTATAATAAATTATGGGGGGGTATCTATTTCATTTTTACTTTCATCACATTTGCTTTGATTTTTATACCCCCAATTTCGAAGCTATCTCTTTACAACCTTCCTTTTTATAACCTATCATACCTTCATAAATCAGAGACCTCCAGTCAAGGACGGGTATTTTGCTAGTATATATATATATATATATATATATATATATATATACGTATGCATATGTGTATATATTTCCTTATAAATATATGTGTATACATACACACATATATATATATAGAGAGAGAGAGAGAAAGAGAGAGAGAGAAATGCATTCATATAAATAATAAATCCAGGTCAATATATGAATATAAGTATAGCAACACTTGTCTTTAAAACGAATTGTGTTATCCCGTTTACCATTATCGTATAATAATAATGATAATAATAATAATAATAATAATAATAATAATAATAATAATAATAATAATAATAGTTAGAAGTAAGCCATAATATTTTGCGCTTTTACTTTATCTTAGATGGTAAAATGTTCTGATATATATATATATATATATATATATATATATATATATATATATACATATATAAATATATGTATGCATGTATATGTGTTTGTGTGTGTGTGTTTTTCACCGAGATGAACGTGTACCGAGGCAAGTGTCTATTATTACAAAAACTGGCGCGTTTATGTCTTACCATCCTAGATTGTTACACCCTTCTCTATAAGAAAAATTTCTCACCGACGTTATTATCTTAACTTGGTTATCAAAATTGGGCTTCTTCCGGTATGGCATCGGAAGACATGTTTGGCGACTAAACTTGTTATTGGCTGGCAGAAATCTCATCATTTTTCTTCTTCCCGCAGATGGAGATTTATCTTTCTCTGTGGCTTTTTGTTTCGTTTTTTTTTTTCGTTCTTTCTGTCGTCAAATTTACTCAATATTCAAATGCATAAACAAGGTAAAACATTCTAAAAGCAACGTTATATATATATATATATATATATATATATGTGTGTGTGTGTGTGTGTGTGTGTGTGCGCGTGTGTGTTTATACATCTCGTGTTCAAATTCACTGAATAGTTACAGAAATATGGTAATGTGTGAGTTTATTTTCTATGCTAGTTGTTTATGCGTGTATTTATATCAACAAATGGAGAGTGCATCTAGTATATGTTTTAGAATTTATCATGGGTATCTATTCGCTCTTCTTTCATCTGGTACAGATCATAGTGTTTTAATTTGCTTATATGCCTTAACAGAATAAATGATGTGGAAAACGTTTACTAAACAAAATCTGCAACGTCAACAGAATATTTTACCAAGTATGTTTTGTGATTTACTCATAATCTCAGCATCAAAAATGTGGCGCAAATAAGGATTACGATTAAGGAGATAAATTTCATCTCCAATAACAACAATGACGTTTGAAAATATTGCAATTTCCTTACCATATGGAAGAAACTCAGAATATCACTGATAGACCTACATTTTGTACGAAAAAGATTGTAGCAATAATTGTTGGTAAAGAGAAGATAGTGTATACGAACATGCCTATCCTGGCAGACAACAGTAACTGTAACATAGTCCCGTTGCAAGGCTGTAAGAAACTCGACAATCAATCAAATTCTGAGGATGTTATTTTACTTGGGAGTCATCACTTATGAATGTAAGAGGATAAGTTAATGAATGTACGGTAGTGATGTAGTAATCACTAATGATGTAAATTGGTCAGAATTTGCTTATTTATGGAGACTATTTTAGAAGAACTTGTTTAGATTGGATTTGAATGTTATTATGTTGTAGTCAACTAGGAAGCAGGTCAGATGAACAGTGTTCCAAAGGCGGGTAATTCTAAGAAAAAAAACCTTGTTCATGGAATCTGCGTTTAGATATAAGCACAGATAGAGAGTGCGAGATATTATATATAAAGTGATTGCAGCTAGATTTTTGTGAAATGTTAGCAAAGTGGGACCATAAATTGGAGTTCACTTGCATGAAAATAGTGATCGAGCGAGACCGGCTTGCGACGTCTCTTCTGTCGGAATTAGGTTTCATGGCATGGAAATGGCATTTCTTTTAAGGGTTGTAATTTTCATAGGAAAATTAAACGATTTAATTCTTCTTCATAATTTAACACTCATTTATCTAGCATATAACATAGTATTTATTGAAATTGTCGGACTGAATTCCTTATCTTGGTTGTTATAGTCACAACGTTTCGGACGCTTTGCCCTCCGGCATATATCAGGTGTATTCAGTCCGACAATCTCAATAAATGAAAACACCCCATCTCAAAAATACAGACAATTAATATAACATAGTATTCCTGTTGATTGGTGAGAATAGTTAATTCGATAAACTATAGATTACCCATCTTTCACGTTTGACTAGATTTTGGGACAGGTTTTTTTGTTCATTATTACTACGTTCGATTAACATATTCTCTGAGTTGGGATATATTAATCGTGAGATATTTTTTACTTTAAATTTGGAATTGCTTACGTAAAAGATGGAAAAGATATTTTAATATGTTATGACTTTCACAATCTTAAGAGATACATTAAATATTATTTCTATATTACGATTTCTTCAACGGAGAACATTTTGGTTTAATTTCGGAAGTCTGTCGAATTATTCATCGTCGATTTTCTTTAGCCAGTTGCACGGTCAAT
This sequence comes from Euprymna scolopes, assembly GCF_053919585.1. Lineage (NCBI taxonomy): Eukaryota > Metazoa > Mollusca > Cephalopoda > Sepiida > Sepiolidae > Euprymna > Euprymna scolopes. Next base: position 85,470,967 of record NC_136489.1, read on the forward strand.
ATTGTTCAATTCAGTTCCGCGTTATCTTTTTTGCTCATTATTTGAACTCAGTAAATATTTGATTATTTCTTTCGATAACAATTACAGTATATAGTTTCTTATTTGCAGATTTAACAATAATACCAATATCTGATCTGGAAAGAGAACGGGTTACCAAGTGAAGCATTATTCGCAACAAACATAAACCACAATACAACTAATGCTTCTGTTCTAGCAAAAAGTTCTTATAATGACGCCGTCTCATAGATAATAAAAGAGTGAATAAAAAAAAGAAAAAAAGCAGTAGATATTACAAAGAAACTTCGGATCGCTTACAATACAGTATGAAATACCGTCCGCTTTTCTCCAAGTTTAGTACATGAGAATCAGCGGGCTTCTTCTGCATACGCATGCTCTAAAATAGCATTGTCAGATATATCGTAGCATGTATATTATTCAAGTGTATATTAACACAACATTCGTTTACATTTTTTCTCTGAAAAACACATTACATATTTTTACAAACTTTTTTAAAGCAATTTTTCCGAAATATGTTCTAGAGTAAAATAGTTATAAAATGTGCTTTTTGAAAGACGACGATCTTTAAATCTTAATAAATGCCACATAAAATACTTTTATCATAAACATGTTTGTTTTATATATTATTTAATTGGAATTCATCATTAAGATGAGTATTATTTATTATTTTATTTATGGCGGACTATTATTCTAATCTTTCATAGTTGTTTCACGACGTTTCGGCCGACTATTTCTCTGGATTTCGTCAGCAACTCCGAATCTCCTATCTGTATTCTCAGCAATTACTGCCATCCATAGTTTTTGCCAAGTAAGCCTCAGGCGCAGTGGATAGCCGTTGAATCTCTACAGTTCCAAGTGAGAATTGCCCGAAGATAACGATTTCCATCCTACCCAAAGCCGGTCATATTCTTACTAGGCCAAAAAAAAAACGTGGTGAGACGACAACACGTATGGATGGCAGTAATTGCCGGGGATGCAGTTAGGAAGTTCGGAGTTCATATCTCGTCGTGGTTACCATCTGACGAAGGCCAGAGTAATAGTTAGCAGAAAGATCGTGAAACAACTGAGAAAGATGAGGATAATAGCCCGCAATAAATAAATGAATGTGCGCTTTAATTAAAAATAGGGGTTGATCGCACGAACGATGCGACCAATGTGCAGATTTATTTCGGGAAAATTGTCTTTCATCAAATGTTTTTCTCAGTAAATTGATTGTATTATTTGCAATCTAAAAAAGCTGTAAAGATGTCAGTCTCTTTATAATAAATTACCAAACCAGACGTATCTCTAAATAACCGATAGTTAACAAATTTGAAATTAATGAAAAAAAAAACTAGTTGGTTATTTAAATTCGCCGCCTCCAAATAATCGGCTGTTATAAAACTAAACTTTGTTTAAAGTTTCCCATAAAAATTCAGATAACAAAATAGACATCTAGTAAAATATTATATAATAATAATATTGCATAATTACTTCAAAATATTTCAGAGTGAACGCATCGTATTTACTCTTACATTCCTGACATAAGAATATAAGCTGTATTCCGCTATAAAAATTTAGTATTCAAGGCTTGATGCATGTGACTAAAAATGTTGTCCCTAAAACAAATTTGATGTAAATTGTGTAAAACATTGTGCTGTTATTTACTTTCTTGATATTTGATATGTTTTACAAAATATTTTCGAGACTCATCTTTGCTTTACTTTGTGAATATAATATACGTGAAACGTATTCATATTCCCATCGTCTATTACTTTTCCCTAATAATATCTTAGCATAATAGACAGAATACGTTTATCACATGCTGTATTATAAAATATGTATTATTTTCTACATTTCACAATATATACAGAGATATAGGTATTTATATTTGCAATTCAAATTAATCCCATAGTAAAATTATATGGATTATTTGGTGAAATTAATAAGTCATAATTTGACATTTGTATTCTATTTTTTTATGTATATTGAGTTTATTAGAACACAAGTACAGTGTCGATTGCACTAAATTTTTGAATTACGATATTCATAAAAGCATATACTAAAATGAATATAAATATATGTATATATATATATATGGGTGTATAAATAGACACACACATACCCCCCCACACACATATATATATATATATATATATATATATATATATCAGCGGGTATATATCTATCCGCATATCATTGTTTCTATCTAAACCAACGATTTAGTTCATTTATTTCTCTACTTTCTGTTCTTATTTACAACTGCACATATGTAAATTGTAAAAAAGTCTCATTTTTACTATAGTGTTTTTACTTTTGTCTCCCTCAATAACCTTTGTCTCTCGTCTCATTTATAATATACGTATATTTTTTTCTTTTTTTTTACTATTATATCAACAATAAAAATCCTTCTCAGGTTCGTCCATTACTTTAAGAAATGGCGGCATCTTACTGTGTGTGTGTTTTTTTTTACTTCTTCTCTGCTCTGTCCTACATTCTTTTCAGCGTTATTGTTACTGTCCACTTTGTTTATCAGACCCATCGCAATCTAATTCTGCAACTTTTTACATTGTCAACAGCACTTACCTTCTATTCTACTCATCCATTCTCACACATAAAAAGAGGGCGGTTGCCTTTTTTGATTAGTACCAAGCTATCCCTCGCTTTCTCTAAAATCCATATGCTACGTGATGCTGCCTAGAGCGATAGTATGTCAGCAATCTTTCAGTTTCTGTTTCCTTTCTTCTTTTCTCCTTGCAGGAACGCACTTCTCTGTCGAACAATGTGTGAAAAGCCTGATCTCAGTTATCTGCAGGCGATTTAACTAAAATGGCGGATGTATCATCGGACAACGGTTGAAAGCATTCAATATAACTGTCTTTCTATGGCTTATTTCAACTTTTTTATTAGAATATTTGCTTTTTATTCTCTTTGTGTTATCGACAAAGTACATAAAAGGCGAACATATTTTAATGGATTATAGAACGGAAAGAATAAGAAAATATAATAATTTCTAATTTTGTTTAATAAAGTATAACATTCACACACGCAAATCTATAAACATGCACTTTTATGATGTGAGAAAGTTATAAGTGCAGATCGAAATGCTTGTGTGTATGTACGGAATATATATATATATATATATATATATACATATATATATATGTGTGTGTGTGTTTGTGTGTGTGTGGGTGTGTGTATGGGTGTGTATGTATATATATATATATATATATATATATATATATATTCCATTGTAAGAATATTCAATGATAAAATCTAATGAATTTAACGAGGTTTATATAATAGTGCTAAATAATACTGATCAACGTTTACGCTTATTTATATTTAAATAAGTATTATCGCAATATCGGTACATAAATAAAATCATTTTTCGATCCAATTACAGTAACCAACTAACTCTCATCAAGCGACAGAAAAATATTTATCCTTTGTGCAAAGAGTCATATACTTAAACGAAGACGAAACCCTGATCCTTCCAAACATTCGATTTTTATATTTAAAATATAAAAACATACAGAAAATAAATATATACATATATATATATGCGCGTGTATATATATATATATATATATATATATATATATATATATTTAAATATGTATGAAGAAAAATCAATACGAAAAATATATTAATGTTTATATCTTTTCTGTATTTATTTCCAGTGCGTTGACGTGTAGGAATACAAAAAGTCTTTTGAAAAAAACAAGAATGGTTCCTTCAAAAGCACATATTTTCGACCGATCCTTCGATCTTCCTCAGTGTGAATATATAAAACATGAGTGAGCGGTCAGAGTTAGCAGCGGGGGGCACGGGTATAGCCATTAAGGTAAAGATCTATCTGAATATGACCCTTCCAGCATTTTCGACTTGGAATGGTCAGCAACTGTGTGGCCTTAATTCAAAACCAAGTCCTTCCACGCCACAGTCGTATACGTGAACATACCAATGTCTATACACTCGCGCACTACCACAAAAGCTTCTTCACGTACATAGACATACACAGGATACGCACACTCACGTTTATGGACGTGTTCACATATACAGCTGGACAGTGATGAGTAGATGTAGATGATAAGTAAAGTGGGTGCGAATTAGAATGCCTTTCTCAAGAGTAGGACTTATGTATTTATTGTGGGTCTAGGTTGTATGGATAGTCTGCACGTATGCAAACCCACACACACACACACACACACACACACACACGTTTATTTATTTTTTTGAAACGCTCATATAGATTTCGTTAATTGATAAATACAAACATTTAATGTAGGAAAAATAAATAAAATGAAGTAAACTAACTAAATAAACGGAGGATATTCTTTTGATTATTTACTTAACTTTTTCTATTCTTGTTCAAACATATTACAATTTATTAAAGTATTCGGGTCGTTCTTTTTCTTTCTTCTCTCACACCCACTCATACTCCTATATGTACATATGCATACATACATATATACATACATACATACATACATACATACATATATACAGTAAGTTCTTGGTATAGAGTGAAAGCACTGTTTCCAAATTAGAAGACATCACAAAAATTGGAAGCTCAATATGCCGGTTAGAGAAATCAGAGGTTAATAACCTTTAATGTTGAAAATGAAACTGAAAATGTATTGCAATGCTTAAAGTAGGAGTTGAATAATAGTAAAAATGACAACAACACTACCAGAAATAATAATAATAATAATAATAATAATGATAATGATAATAATAATGATAATAATAATGATATATGTATATATACATATATGTATATATATAAATATATACATATATGTACACATACATATATATATATATACATACATATAAACATACATGCACGTACACACATATATACATATATTAGTGATAATGACAATAATAATAGTGATAATAATAGTCATAATCACGATAATAATAATAATAATAATAATAAGAAGAAGAAGAAGAATATTAAAAATAAGAATAATAATAATAACAATAATATTAAAAGTAATAGTAATAATAACAACAACAACAACATTTCTGTGCGCAATTGTGCGTGCTTAGAAAATGAACTTAAATATATGTCGGAAGTTTAAATGTGTGGAATCTGAAAAAAATAAAATAAAATGAAGTAAAAGACCTTACGTAAACAAAAACTAACTTCTAGTGGGGGATGCTAAGCCGTTCTTCACCGTGCATACTCACTCTGCCCTGTGCCCTGTGGGGAAATGTCTTTGGTAGGTTTCTATTTTTTATGAAAAGAGTACTGATTTAGCAGTCCCAAATCTTTATTAAGACGGAAGATGTGGGTGTTAAGTTTCAGAATGAGTTTCTTTTCATGTTGGCTTCTTTTTCTCTGTGTCTGAAAGTTGGAGGCTGTAAGTACGCACTGCATATTGTCTATGCTGTGGTCTGGGAGGGTGTAGGTCATCGCTATTGTGTGCTGTGTGGATTTGCCCCTAATGTTTGTTTGTGGTAGTTGAAACGGAAACAGAACTCTCGGCCCGTTTCCCCCACGTAAGTACCCATTGTGCATCTAGTTCAATATAATATGTAAACTACATTGGGACTATTGCAAGTGAGCGGAGGGCGTTTAAATTTAGTGTTTGTGCCTGGGAGTGTAAATGTGTCGCTACTATTAATGTGTTTGCACACTTTGCACCTGGGTTTGTTGCATAATTTGTTTCCTAGTGGTGCAGAAGTGTTGTGTATTTTTGTGGATGTTCGAAGTGACCTAGGATTTGGGGGTTGTCTTCTTGCACTGAGTGGAAGCGTGTTGCATATTGTATTGAGGGTTGGATCATGCTGCAGTTGTCTGAATATTTGTTTGAGCGGTTTGTGGTGTTTGTCTGTGTTGTTGTTGTAATCAAATACCATTGGTATGTTTAGGGGTGATGTTACATTTATATGTGAGTAATTTTATCCTGTTTCTATGTTCTGCTTTCCTAATTGATTCTTTAATTATTCTAAGGGGGTAATCTCTTTGAAGGAAGTAGTTGACCAGAATTCCTACTTGTTTTTCGTACTCAATCGGGTCTGAGCAGATTCGTTTGACACGTAGGCACTGGCTGTATATGATAGTTTTTTATGTTGATAGGGTGGTAACTATTAAAATTAAGGTAACCGTGGTCATCGGTGGATTTGGTGTAGAGTGATGTGATGATGTGATTGTTTGTGATGTTTACTAAAACGTCTAAAATGGGATGTGTGTGGTGAAGTGTTCTGTCGTGAATTTTATGCTGTTGTGACAGCTGTTTATATGTTGATAGAAGTCCAGCAATGCCTCTTCGCCACGCGGCCAAATCAGAAAGATGTCATCTATGTACCTTTAGTATTGTAGTAGATTTAAGTGGTAAGTGTGAATGTATTTCTGTTGAAATATGTGCATGTATATGTTGGCATAACTGGGAGCCATTTTGGTTCCCATGACCGTGCCTTTAATTTAAAGGTAGTGTTGGTTGTAGAATGTGAAGTTGTTATGTGTTAAGATAAATTGTATAATGTTGCATATGTAGTTGATGTTTGTGTCTTGTAGATTTTGAGTGTGTAAGAAGTTCTTGCACGCAGATATTCCCTCCAAACTCCCATAGTCACAAAAATTGCATTGTTTGGTCTCTATCCTATTTAAAATTTGTAGATAGTGTGTGGTGTCCTTAAGATAACTGGGGATGTTTGACAACAGTGGGTTGAGAATGTTGTCTATATACCCCAAGATGTATTCTGTGAGGGTCCCAAAAAAACGTTTATCCATCTCTCTCTCTCTCTCTCTCTCTCTCTATATATATATATATATATATATATATATATATATATATATGTATATGTATATATATATATATATATATATTATAATAAATAGTTCAATACAATCTTGTTTTATTTTATATTATTTCATCCTGTGCCTATAACTTACGGGTCTTTACATTTAATCGATCTGATTTGCCTCTATTTACATCGGGGGGAGGGGGTCCCTTTACACACACACACACATACACACATATATATATATATGTATATATATATATATATATATATATGAAGTAAGTTATGAAATATATATGGCAATTAGCTACACAGAATATTCCGAGTTTCATTCTCGTAAAATTGCCATATATATTTTTATAACTCACTACGCATCTCTGCGCATAGTTCGAGCACTTTTTAAGTAAATACTGAAAATTAATGCATAAAATTATATCTTTGTATATTAATCTATGTGATTAAATGTAATAGTTATATATATATATATATATATATATATATATATATATATATATATATATATATATATGCTGGCTTTCCTATATAGTAAGGGTTTATAATAAACTCGCATTTCATTTCTTAATATCATCTTATTTATCTTATTACTATTATTATTATTATTATTGCTTTCTTAATGTCTAATTATTATTTTAATGTGTTTTTAGTAACCAAGAAGAGGTGGTTTATAGTTAATTAGAGTTAACTTAGATGATTTCGGAGCCAAGAACAGATTATTTGGTTTTCGGTTAATTTCGTATGATACAATTTGTTTGATATATGTGACATTCGAGATCATAGCATTATTTTGGAACGTATTTATCTCGCATGCAGCGTGGCCACTATGTATGTATATATATATATATATATATATATATATATATATATATATATATATATATACAGAGAGAGAGAGAGGTGGAGGGCGATAGAAATAAAAAGGAACAAACCGTATTATGTGTTCATCAATGTATCGTCTTTATTTCGAAGGAAGTCTCGAAATAAAGACGAAACGTTGATGAACACACAATACGGTTTGTTCCTTTTTATTTATCTATTCTTTCGGAATACTATTTCCATTATGTTCATCATATATATATATATATATATATATATATATATATATATATATATATATATATATATATATACCGATCGACACAATATAGGCGTGTTTCAAAATTTAATATTACCAAGTTTTTATCAACTAAATTATGAAAAATGTTAACATCAAATTGTCTACATATTGACTACATCGTCGCCTTTTTAAAAAAATATATATATGCAACAATAAACTGAATTAAAACAGCTTGTCGGCTATTAGTAAACTGGTTTAATTAAGTAATCTACTAAACTTTGTGCTCCTTGAGACATGGTGTCTAAAAATTGTTGTTATGTCGATTTTGTGCAATAATTTTTAAAGTTCTATCACCCAGGCAAGAAGGTTTGCTTGGTTTCGAGTAATCTTCTGAATATTTATCGTGAGTTTCTTCCCGAGCACTACTTGACTTTGGATTTCTTTCCGGGTAACTGTTCAATTGAAAGACGAATAGACATATTGCTCTTCAAATCCCTACATAATATCTCTGCAACTTATCCCCTCATAGTACCCCCCTACAACAAAGTGGCATTGTGCCTTGTTCAGAGTAAAAATGTAATTAAAAAAATATATGACCAATCCTGCAAATGCATTTGGTATATATATCCGTTAAAATCGAACTGAACATTACACTAATGATTGAATGCGCAGAGAATAATTCATGATGAGGATTAGTCTGTTAATTAACTATACATGGATGGCACTTGATTGGCCTGGCGCTTGCAAAAATGTCTGCGTGTATTTCAACATTGTTTGGAACGTCAAGATGACGATGCTTCAATATAGATGGGGATCTTTCGGAATATGATAATTGGTTCGCTGAAACTGATTTAGAAATAATACATTATTGTTAAAAGGTCCCGCAAGATATGTTATAATTTTAGTTAGTTAGCATAACACCTTCGCTACGCAATCGGTTTGGGAATTGTAGCATAATAATATTCATTAATTATAATTAAGAAATAAAACTATGTCAACTGAATTAATCATCATTTTAAAGTATTATTCCATACTCATAGCTAGGAAGCTTTAAACAAAACAAAAATGAAATAAAAAGAAGCATTGCTTCTGTTGAAAAAAGTTGTATCAGAAAATATATTTTTTATACGTCACGTAATGTTCCTATGAGTCTAACTTTTGAAAAAATGTTACAATCACGTGCCGTATTTTCGTATTAAGAAATGGAAATTTGGTTTATTAAGAATTGCATAAACTGTTAATTGCATAGAATTGCGAAAATTGTTAATTGAGTGTGCATATCCCGAAAACATTGATGTATGAAGATGCCTATGGTTTAACTAAATATAAGCACTGAAGCTTGTTGGGGCTTGGTTATTACAATACATCTGATATGTCGTTGTCAATACCGTAGGAAAATTTCATTTCAAAATTTTATTTGTATTATTAAGAATATAAGTATTCCAGGATTTAAAGCTGTTACATTCGTACTATTGCAAGTGTACCCTTGTCAAAGTGGACAATTAACTGGATGGTGAAATAGATTTTAAACATTTGTCTTTTGATTTTTCTAGCCCTTATAAAAACAAGCGTATATTGGTAGTGAAAAAGAGTGACCTTATCATTCTTAAAATAAGAGTATATGTAACTGCATTTAAATTAGTAATATAATTGTTTGCACAATTTTGCAAAATATATTATACTTATTTATTGTGATGGGATAGTATAACTTTAGGAAAATGTAGAAATTATTTCTCTATATAGAAAGCAAATTTTATAAATACACTAAATTACAGCTTAATTTACTTAATAATCTATTTATCCCTCCATGTTTTCTTAAGTTTATGCTAAACATATTTTTAATTGAACATATTATGTCCTGTTTTCTTACCCGTACAACATTATCAGTAGCGTAAAGCGCTGGATAAATTAATAAAAATCTGCGGTAGCCAATAAATTTTGTAAATAGCTCAATGGGAATATGTTGGATATTGCTTCAGGATCGGTCTGATATAGATTTCAAATTAGAGTACTAGCTAGTTTGGCAATACTGGATGACTGTGCTATAATCCAACATTCACTTAAATTAAATGATCCTTTAAATTAACATTATTACAATAGTGAATTTGAGAGAGCAATTTGATGCATTAATTGCAGATAATAAAATGAATTACTGATTAAATAGTTTTCTAATGAATGATACAAATATATAAATTAAATAATTACTTTCATATAGCTTTAAAGGTTAAAAATCTTCAAAGATTATATATAAATATATATAAATATATATATATATATATATATATATATATATATATATATATTTATACAGGGTGTCTGGCTACATTATGAAGCCAGACTTTGTGGAAGCATCCTGTAGATTATGTAACCAGACATTGTGGGCAACCTGTATATATATATATATATATATATATATATATATATATATATATATATATACACACATATGTACATATATATATATACACATATGCATATATATGTTTCAAGAAAAAATACACGATTAAACCCGGTTCTCCAACTTCCAACGTAGACCCCTACAACCATGTCTCCTTCTCCAACATCAGGGGTCTTCGTTCTAACCTTCCAGAGGTTGAAACCCAATCACAGGAGACTAAACCAGACCTTTTATTTTTAAGTGAAACTGGCATTGGACAGGCTATTTCCCTAGATGAGTTTGCAATTTCAGGATACTCTAACTTAACTTCTAAAACTGACCCCCAAGATCGCCATGGGCATGGAATATGTGCCTATATTAAAGATAGCTTTCCATGTGGGAGGGACATCTCCAGGGAAGATCCTAACTTACCCTATATGTGCTTCCGGGTTGCTTTAGCTCACACTACTGCATTTATATTTACTCTCTATCGCCCCCACAACAGCGGAGTTACTATCTTTCAAAGCATATCTGAGAAAATTGACCAAGTCCTTTCTACTTATCCTTCAGCTAACATTCACATATGTGGAGACTTCAATGCTCACAACGTCGAATGGTTGACCCACTCAAACAAGACCGATGATGAGGGGAGGTTCTGTCATGATTTCTCCATTGCCTATGACCTCACTCAGATTGTTCAAGAACCTACCCGTGTGCCCGATAATGACGGCCAGTATGCGAGCCTACTAGACCTTTTTCTCACAACTTGCCCTGAACTATGTTCAGTTTCTGTTCTGTCGCCTCTTGGATCTTCCGACCACTCTGTTGTATCAATCAAGATAAAAATGAAATGTAATAAGTCCCCAGACGTACCTCTTCATCGTACAGTATATCGATACACTAAGGCTGACTGGGATAGCTTCCGTACATTTATATCTGATCTACCTCTGCATTCCATGTTTAAAAAGGATGTGTCCTCTATAGTATTAGACCTAACTGAATGGTTAATTGTAGGTATTGACCATTTCATACCCTCTAAAAAGTTTCAGCAAAAACCTAACAGCCAGCCATGGTTCTCTCCAGAATGTGCTGCTGCCATTGCGCACAGAAATCACTTTTTCCACTGCTTCAAACGTAATAGATGTATGGAAACTAAAGCCGTTTTCAGGACTGCCAGCAACCATTGTAAGAAAGTAATAAGGAACGCAAGAGTGTTGTATGCTCAATCTGTTAAGTCCAAAGTAGCTGAGCAGCGGCTTGGTTCCCACCAGTTTTGGCAAATAGCAAACAGAATCCTGAACAGAAGCGTGTGCTCCATCCCAACTATTATCAATGGACTTGAGGTAATCTCGTCAGCATCAGACAAAGCCAAACTCTTTGTCAAGAACTTTGCAGCTAATTCTACCCTTTGCGACCAAGACCGCCAACCCCCAATATTTCCTCCTGTATCAGAAAACACGCTATGTGATATACGTATATCTGTATGTGATGTTGCGAAGCTAATCAAAAACCTTGATTCGAGTAAAGCAACTGGCCCTGACGGTATTCCAATTATAGTACTCAAAAAACTTCAACCTGAATTAGCGCCCATACTTACAAAACTGTTTAAACGTTGTCTTAAGGAGAATAGTTTCCCATCTCCCTGGAAAATCTCATCAGTATGCCCTGTATTTAAGAATTCAGGTGATCGCTCATCCCCCTCTCAGTACAGGCCAATAAGTCTCCTGTGCGTCATGAGTAAGTTGCTAGAATCTGTGTTAAATACAGAAGTAATCAAACATCTCAACAAAAATAACCTTCTTAGTGACACTCAATATGGTTTCCGTTCTGCTAGATCTACAGCAGATGTCCTTACAGTTATATCGCATAGGATTAGCAAATCTCTCGACGGTGGCAATCTTTCTAGGGCAATTGCTCTTGACATATCTAAAGCCTTTGATAGGGTATGGCATAAAGGTTTACTTCATAAGATCGCTAGCTATGGTATAGCCGGAAAAGTCTTCTCAATTATTAAATCATTTCTTTCTGATAGGTTCATAAGAGTAGTAGTTGAGGGGCAAAAATCAGAAGCTCACAGTATTAATGCCGGTGTCCCTCAGGGATCCATCCTGGGCCCAACTCTTTTCCTGATCTACATTAATGATCTTCCAAATCATATCCTTACATCATTTGTAGACATTTATGCTGACGACACTACCATTTATGGTAGCACATCTAAGACAGTAAACGACCAAGTTCTCTCCAATTCTCTCTCCTCTGATCTTGAGCACGTAGTACAATGGGGAAAGGAGTGGCTGGTTACTTTTAATGCATCTAAAACCAAGCTTCTCTCTTTACATCATCACATTCTAATTCACATTTGTCATCAATTGAAATGAATGGCTCTCGTCTTCAGGAGGCCTCAAGTTTTGACAAGCTTCTGGGCTTGACCATTACTCCTGATCTTAAATGGAACACGTATATCAAATCTGTTGCCAAGGCCGCTGGAAAAATGGTGGGATCTTTCTATCGATCCAGTAGATATCTCACTGTTGATGCTATTCTCTACCTATATAAGAGCCAGGTACGTCCAAGGATGGAATACTGTTGCCACATCTGGGCAGGAGCTGCTAGAAAGGACTTGTCCTGCCTTGATAGAGTTCAAAATAGACTTCGTAGCCTCGTAGGAGATGTCCTTTTCTCCTCCTTGCAACCTCTATCTCACAGAAGAGATGTTGCGAGTTTGTCTCTGATGTATCGTTATTTTCATGGAAAGTGTTCAACTGAGCTTCAATCTATGGTCCCCCCTCGCCAAACTTTCACAAGAAACACTCGTCTAGCTGTAAACACTATCAATAATTTCCCCCACTCTTTATCTATGCCTAAACCTAAACGTAGATTCCATGAACAAAGCTTCTTTCTTAGAACTGCACGCCTGTGGAATTGTCTTCCGTTTTCCTGCTTTCCGACTGACTACAATATGGTTGTGTTCAAGTCTAAAGTAAATAAGTTCTTGATGAGCCGTTCCATATAAGTTATTAAATTTACCAAATTTTCATTACTAATGATTACTATATTGACCAATTTCTACTGTACACTCTTTAACCCTTATCCTTGAGTGGCCTCTGGGCTTTGATAATGTGGTGACGCCTTTGTAAAAAAAAAAAAAATGTATATATATATATATATATATATATTTATATATATATATATATATATATATATATATATATATATATATATATATATATATATATATACAGTGTGCCCACAAAGTCTGGCTACATAATCTAGACAGACTTTGTAGGCACCCTGTATATATATATATATATATATATATATATATATATATATATATATATATATATATATATATATATTAGCATTTCAGCCCGGCGTTGCCCGGGTGTTCGGATGTGTATGTTGAGCCAAAAAAAAAGTGATAGTAGGAAGGAAGGTTCGCACCTGTTCCGCAAAGGAGGAAAGAACGGGGGTAAAAACATGACGCCTATGCTGTTACGAGCACCGCCAAACCGGAAGTGACATTTTTTTTTTAAAAAGCTAGACAATCGAAAGGAGAGGATGGCTTTTAAAAAAATCGGCGGAAAAAAAACACCCTCCCTGTAGAAAAGTGCCCAGTTTTAAGTGAAGATATTATTGAGTTTAGCAATTTTTTTTTATTTGTCGTCTTAAAGGTCGAACTTCTAAACGATACTGATCTTGAGAAAATCCGTCGCTTCTGTCGAAAGTGTTACGCAGACATGCAAACATACATACATATATTTATATATTGGTCACAAAATTTTCGACCCAAACCGATAAAAAGCTTGCCCTATCTTTGAATACCCTTTATGTAAAAGTTCAAATGTTTAGACCAGAAATTGCCTGAGTAATTTCGTAGAGACCACAGAGGTTAATTATTTTTTACTTTGACACCTATTATGACCCCTAATATTTATTGGTTTTGGCTCAAATAAAGTTATTAAGTTAGATCCATGTCCAAGAAAACTATATGTAAAATTTCAAGTGTTTAGGCCCAAGATTGTCGGAGGAGTTTGGTAGAGTTCTCAAAGGACAAATTGTTGAGGTTTGACCCCTTAACAGCCAAATATCAGTCCGAAAACCGATCAAAAAGATTTTCCCAAATCTCACTACCCTGTATATCAAATTTCGAGTCTGTTGATTTAAAACTGACAAAGTTATTGCCTAGGGCAATGTAAATACACAGACAGACACACCCACAGACATATAGACAGACATGCCAGGAAGGCAGGCTCGAACCCGTACCGCAAAGGATGAAAAGAACGGGGTAAAACCTAACGTTTATGCTGTTACGACCACCGCCAAACCCGAAGCGACATTTTTGAATATTAAGGCTAGACAATCCAAAGGAGATGATAACTTTCAAAAATATCGGCGAAAAACGTGACCTGTCCCTGTAGAAAAGTGCCTAGTTGAAGGGGAAGATATTAATGTTTTTAGCCAATTTTTTGATATTTGTCGTATGAAAGGTCGACCTTAAAAACAATACTGATCTTGATAAAATCCGTCGCTTCTATTGAAAGTTTAAGGCAGACATACACACAGACATGCACACAGACATGCATACATTTATATATTGGTAACTAAATATTTTCGACCAAAACTGATGAAAAAGCTTGCCCTATCTCTGATTACCCTTTACGTAAAATTTCAAATATTTAGACCAGAAATTGTCTTAGTAGTTTTGAAGAGACCGCAGAGGTCATTTTTTTTTAAATTTGACTCCTATTATGACCCCTTAAAATTTATTGTTTTTGGCTCAAATAAAGTTATTAAGTTGGATCCATGTCCAAGGAACCTATATGTAAAATTTCAAGTGCGTAGACCCAAAATTGTCGGACGAATTTGGTAGAGTTCTCAAAGGTCAAATCATTGAACTTTTACCCCTTAATCGCCAAATTTCTGGCCAAAACCGATCACATACATTTTCCCAAATCTCAGTACACTGTATATCAAATTTCGAGTCTGTAGACTAAAAATTGACAGAATTATTGCGTAGGGAAATGTACACAGACACACACACAGACACGTTCACTTTTATAGATATATAGATAGATTGACTAATAGATTAAACAAAAATATATACGTATACATAAATATATATGGAAACATTTTTATGTTTTCTGTAAAAATTTTACGCAAATATTATGCATGTATAAATCATGTAGAGTATCTGCAGGATTATAATTACACGCAATAGTAAATTCTAGATGATCATCCAATAAGAAAAAAAACTAATAGGGTAAGAATTAAATTTAATGTTTAAAAGAATATGCAAATTAGCTAGATTTTAGCTAGTGAATGTATTTTCACAACCCATATATAAGAAAATTGTATTTTCTTTATAAATAAACAGAAAAGAGGGGTTTTAATATTAATATCAATACACACAAAAGAAAAACGAATGTATAGGAATGTATATATATATATAAGTATAAATGTATATATAATGTATCTAGATCAAATGTTATAAGAGCATACAATGTGTTATGTATAATTTTTCTGTATCCCCTTGAAGAGTATTCAATATATGAGTAGAACAAAGTAGTAGTACATGATGATAAAATGCAATTAAGCTGCACAGAATCCTCCGCCGTTCATTTCCTAGTGAATCGTCATTGTAGCCTAATGATTTCCTAAGTGGATAGAATGCGAACAATTATGTATAACTTTATTGTCATGTATTATTATAAATAACTATATACAAATATGAATATACACATAAATTACTCTCTCTTATATATATATATATATACATATACATATAGTTATATATAGTTATATCTATATGTATATATATATTGTTATATAGTGTATATATATATATATATATATATATATATTCATTTAGAAAGAACACAAATAAATTATTTATTGTCTTTTAAAATTAATGTCCACACTTCACCCAGAAAGTTTGTCTAAACAAAGTGAATATCATTAATACGCCAAATGAAGTGTGAAAACAAGTTTTTCGCACGAGTTCGTACAGACATGTGAAAGACAGACTTATTGTGACATGTCATTAAAATTAATTTGCAAGTCGTTCGGCTCGCATTCATATATAAGTGTTGAAAACAACGACAGGTGTCATGTACTATGATATATTCAATGAGTATATTATTATACCGATAATAATTGTTATATTTGTAATTGTGTCTGTGACAAACATCTTTCCCAAAATAGAATGTTATCATCGGTATGACTGTTGGTCACGTATACACTACATAATTATCGAATAAAATTGTATATTTTGCACCAAAAGTATCAGTAATAGTGAGCACTTATTTATAATATATGCGATGAGAACGTTAACAAAAAAAGCAGTAATGACAGAAAAAAACAGCACCTACAAAACCTCAACAACAATAATAAAAATATACTGCGGAATAAGGTGTGTTTTAATCAGTGATAAATCATATACAATCACTTGAGTAAGAATTCCTATTGTGTAAATAGTAATAAATAAGCAACGAGATGCAATAGAAATTCAATATTTAAACATCGGAACACTATATCTTTTACTATACTCATGACCTTACGTAAATTTAACAAAAATGACCAGTGAAGGAAGAATAACCAGAGTCATGGTTTATATTTTCCAGATTGTAGACATCTCTTTAATGTGTGTAATTGGGAGGCGAGGGTTATCTAAATCAAATAAACACTCGTCACTGCTTGAATCCAATGACAGAAAGAAATCCATACCAACCTAAAATGATGCCAGGATTAACAGGAGCATGTAGAGCATTTGATTTTCCCAAATGATTATTCATTTTAGTACTAGCCAGGTTTAAGTTGAGTTAACTTCCATGATTTTATGTGAACACTCATGCCAACCTAAGTATGCCTCATATAGAAGCTAATGAATATGCACTACTGATGTAGTTGGTGGAAATTGATATAGAGTTTGAAGAGAACAGATAAAAGTTGAATAGTCCATGGAGTATGAGATTGAAGAATAAAGATAAATACATAACGGAAAATTGATTGCTTCTTCGGAAAGCACGAGTATAATAGGAACTAAAACAGATCGGTAAATGAAAGTGCAAAAACAGCAAAATAGAAAATAAGGTATGCCATTGCTGATAAATAAAGCGTTGTTATGCGTTGTTATATAATGTACGCACAAGATAAAAAACGGAATTATCAATTAAAAAAAACGAAATAAATAAACTACGGTAAACAGTAACTCAATACTTATGACCTTAAATAATAGATCATAACCATCTTAAGTAATTTAAGACATAAAACAATAGTTCGCGATTTACATTTCTGAGAACTATACAGATAAATGGACATTACAATGGTTCAGATCTAGTATTTGAAATTAAAAGCAAAATCTTATGGGATATTTAATTAAAATTAGACAATCCTGTAAAATTCTGATACCGAAAAACGTGAAATATTATATTTAGACGTCAGAGCAGATACAAATTGGATGCAAATTAGGTATAAATATTAGCAAAATAAATCTAGATTTCTAAGCACTAATGGAACTATGTTGCATGTTTTAAAGCTGTTTAATGCAAAAATAGTACCTGATTTGTAATCATGATGAAAATTTAGAATGAAGAGTAGAAGTCGGAATAATTAAGAGGATTGGGGCTATTGAAAGATGAACCAACTCAGATATTAAGAATAAAAATTATAGTAGAAACAAACTGACATAATAATATAGTGCAATTTAATGCAATGACACTATGCAATAACAACTACTTAGTATAAAGTGGCATTACACTAACCCAATTGCAGTAAAACTAAATTAATCAGAAAAATAATTGTTGGAAAATAAAAAAAATATGTTGGCAACGGTATCTGTCAGGAAAACGACAACAAATGATCGTAAAGTCTAATAAGAATTGTAAAGTTAAGGCTAAAATTTACTTTACATAACTCCTCTAGAAAAGTAAAACAATTTCTAAACTTCAAAATGTTGTGTGCTTATTATAATTCGAAAGATCATTAATGAGTAAGGAATAACTAGCCAGGTTTTAAAACAGGAGGATAAATTTATTAAAACTGTTTGCGATAAAAGAAAACATTTGGCGACAACTCATAATATTTATTTTATTGTACTATGATTTGTAGTAGCAGGGTTTTCTCAAATTTGCATGGCTCTATACTCTAAATGATTTGGAAAACGCAGTGATTAACTTAACACAGTGCAATTAACATAACAATTCGAATTTATTATTTCATGGTTGTTAAATATTTAAATAAATGAGCATTTTCAATCTTAAAAGCTCCAGGGTGTTGTCCAATATGAGATAAGATAGCATACGTCATTATAGATTTACTCTAAAACACACCTTTAGCATATGTATTGTTTGTAGACCATGCAAACTTATTTTACCGAAAAATGTGCAGATATTGATCAGCCATAGATATTTAAAAAAAAATATGGAAGATGAGTAAAAGTTCGCATAAATATTATTGGCAGTTTAATAAAAGTCTCATTAAATAATCTGACAATGTTACGTAAATTATGATGAAATTTAACGGGTTTACATACCAATAAAATAAGCATAAAAATATACATGATAAAACCAAAATAAATACGAAAATCAGATGAATAGAGGTGACGCATAATCATTAGGAAATGACTGAATGTTGGCTAATGAGGCATGAAATTGCTTCATTAAAGCAGATACTTGTAAATAGTAATTATAATATCAACAAGCGTTATGTACGAACTAATAATAACAATCAAAACAATTGCCTTTTCATATTCGGTATTCCTGTTTTGTTTCAATATTTTTATTAATTATATTTAACTAAAGTGCGTAATATATTATTAGCAGCTTTAGAATTATTTAAAAATCGCTGCCAACACTGGCTAACCAAAACTATAATCGTGTATTAAATCCGATACATCCATTATCATGCTATATTTTTAGTTTTAATATGAATTAATAACACATGAATTTCTGAGAAGTAATTAATAACTAAATTGTTATTATATTAGTTGAAAATATAGTGAAATTCTATAAACGTTGCACCTAACCTGACAATGTTATCTTGTACTAACGGAAGTTGACAATTTTGAAGTAGCGTTCAAAGAAAATCAATAAATTCAGCCTGTTTGTACGGTTGCAGAAGATATATGAAAAGGCATTTTTGTGATAAAATGTCCATAATTTATGCTTGACAATGTACTCACGATTTATAAAAATGAATACTAGCCGCTCGTAAGATGTGAATCTTTTTTTTTTAATAATTGGTTCTTGCTTAAAACTGAGAAGATCGCACTGCTGTGCAAAGCTCTAAAAAAAGAACAATTATATTAATATATGTAAATATAGTGATCGAAACAATTATATAAAACTTGTTACAAATAAAAACAATATTCGTAGAATTAGTAAATGTGTCGGCGTAAATTACTTGTAAAAGCTACTTTAAAAATATTTATAATTCTAGCATTGCACTATAAAACTATATAAATGTAAACAGTAAGTTATTATTTATCCGTTACTATTATCTGATGTAGTAAAATTACATATGAACAAACACACACACACATATATATATATATATATATATATATATATATATATATATATATATATATATGTATGTGTGTGTGTGTGTACGTGTGTGGGGGGGATCGACAATAACTTAAATTGAAACTGCATAAATCACTATATAAAAATCCTTATTTTCACAGTACCTTTTGATAATCCTAGAGATTGTGATATTATAAATTATTGTTACATAAGTAAACGGTTAAACTAAATTCCTCCGCTGTGACTTCTGTTTTCCTTGATGTCAAACTACTCTATAGACTCAACTGAAAGATAATGTATATACACTCTTGCTCTGTTAAAGCATATGACAATATTCGCTACAACGCAAAATGAAACATCAAATAATATATTGTGATATCCACTCAAACATGCACATATACACACACGCATATATGCATATTAGGTTGAAAAGAACATGCGAAATTTTGATTTTGATTTCAAATGATGTATTTTTAAATAAGTTTTCGTTATAATACCTTTTTACTTTATACATCATTTTAAGAACTGTCCTTATAATCGTTTAAATTACATTTTTTTACAACAATTGTCTTCTTTTCTGAATGTTGAATACAAGATTGAAAAAATCAAACTTCGCCAAATTTTCGAATTTCAATTAAAGCTAGGCCAAATAGCTCGCGATATTAACCAATGGTTTTTCCTAGGAATCACTGGTAAATGCACAGCAGAATGGTGATGTAAGAAAGTTAGTGACGGCGATGAGAGTATTGAAGATAATAAGCGCAGGGGTCGGCTATCGGATGTTGACAACGGTCAATTAATGGCTTTAAACGAATATAATCTATGCAAAAATCGTCGAGATTTTATTCAGACATAGATTTCACCTACACGACGATTTCCAGCCACTAAAGTTGGATTGAAAGACACAAATCCTGATAAATGGGTGTCTCACGAATTGAGCTACAAGGAAATAAAAGCAGCATGAAAGACCCGTTTCCTGATCTGGTTGTGACTTGTGATAAAAAGCGTGTCCTTTACAACAACCGAAAACGCTCAGCTCCCTGGTTAGATGCCGACAAAGCGTAACGCCAGTTTCCGAAGCCAGAGTTTCTCCGAAATCTTATCTTATCTATTAGTTTGTGTGTGTGTGTGTGTGTGTTTTTTAATGCAGGTGAAAACATAATCGCGGAGTAGTCAACAAATCAAATGCCTCTAAAACTTTGACTACTACAGTCAACATTAATCAACAGAAAAAAGTCCAATTGTTACGCTACCTGAATAAATACACATTTTCTGCGTTGGTAAATATGTTTTGATTCTGATGATATTTATTTTGATCAATAACTTGTCGTTTTAGCCGAGATATGTCGATCTGGGTTTAAAAGGGCAAAACCGCAAAAACATTCTTGTAAACATCAAACAAACTAGCACGCGCATATATACATATATATATATATATATATATATATATATATATATATATATATATATATATATACATATATATATATATATATATGCGGATAAAAATTTTATATGCATGTACTAGAATTTGGTTTAAATAAAATAATATATAGCAGTCTGCATATTTTCCTTCTGGCGTTTCAGCATATGTTCCATTGATCTATTCACTAGATTCCAGGCCATGTCTCTTGTGTTCGATGAGTACATAAAATGACTTGCATTGCAGCATGTTCCAAAATTAGTTAAATCGAATTGGATGAGCGACATTTTATAGCCAAGTACATTTACAGAGCAGTAAGTATGCTTTTTTGTAAGAATGAATACGTATGGGACATGAACATATATGATGATAATAATATTACTCATAAAAATGAAACGACAGAAGACGCACTTGATTTGGGCGAATGCATTTGGAAATGGACGATCATTATTTGATTATCAAATATATCAGGAGACGAGTTCAACAAAAGAATGGGGGAAAATGTGCCAATACGTACAACGCAGTAAATATATCTAAATCTTATATACATGAAACACTATATGTATGTCTGTCTTCGTATTTTCAAACTCTATATTCTTCTAAGCTAAAAGTCGCAGAGCGGAGCTAGTGGCCTAAAATAATTGGATTTTTACGGACCGTTCTTTTGAGGATCTGTAATCGGTTTGAATAGTTTGTAAGCGTAAAAATTGAGAAACAAACCATTATCCATGTTGTACAGGCATCATCGCTTATTTTTAATTTTTAAAGAATTCATGTGCGTGTCAAGTTGGTACTGTGTTAACGTCACCAGCATTAAACATTACAGTTTCGGTTCCGATTCTAGCTGATTGTATCCGAATAACTGTTTTTTTTTTATGTTTTACTTTTAAAATATAGACTCTATAATAATGTATACAAAATCTGGACCAATAAAAATATTTAAACGAGTATCTATGCCCGGCAACCCCCGCTAGTCTAATATATAAAAGTATATATATATATATATATATATATATATATATATATATATATATATATATATATATATATAACTACTTCATTTACTCAGATAAACCTAATATACGAGAGTATAGAGTTATGCGTAAACTTTAAGTATTTACTTCAAAAGTGCTCAATACGTAGGTAGAGCTAGTTAGTAATTTATAAAATATATATGGCGATTAAGCTACACTGAATATTCTGCGTTTCATCCACTATAGAAGCCTGACGAATCCTATAGTAGATGAAACGCAGAATATTCAGTGTAGCTTAATCGCCATATATATTTTATAAATTACTATATATATATATATATATATATATATATATATATTGTGTATATTTAGGCAGCATATTCTCCTTTAAGCATATGTTGTTAAACAGCACAGCATTTTCTTGTTTGACAATTTTCCGGTTTTTTTTCCAGTTTTCAAATAATCCTTCTTGTGTTATATGTAAAATGGTGTAAAAGTGTTCCATAGTCTGCGAGCACTTTCGGCGTTTCCGCCATCTTCAGGCTGGTTATATAAAAAGTCGTTTTAAAATTACGTCGAATGATAAGGTCGAGTTTTAAAATTACATCGTACTATAAGATCGTTTTTGGCTTATGTGGGCTATGTATATACAAATTTATTGGACAGTTTTTTTTTGTTTTTTTTATATATACATTTATATATATATATATATATATATATATATATATATATATATATATATATATATATTAACAGAGGCATTTTAAAATATTTTTGCTGGATTCATAATTTATATTGTTTATTTTGGGTTATCTCACTTTTATATACAATGCCTCCAACACCTTCAGTCTCCTAACGTTAGAGTCTGTTTGTAAAATTTTGGTATTTTCTACCATGATGTTTCTAAATTGAGAATGCTGGCAGCCATGTTTTTTTTAAATGTTGCGCGATAGAGCTAGTATCGGAAAGATGAAGCGTTCGTCTACGGGACAACGTGTTGGTAGTATGACCAATGTAAGAGGAACAGTTAGAGATACACTCTCCTATTGGGCAATTAAATTGATAAATTACATTGTTCTTTTCCAACACTTTGTTCGCTTGCGAAATATTGTTATTAATTACGAGATTAGTCGTTTTCCGTTTTTTATAATAGATAATGAACTTCAACCCTCTACCGTTGCTGGAAGATACGTATCGTCGAATTATGTCTCTTAAGGCCCTTTCGTCTATGTGATAGTTTTTATGTAACTGGTTACAGTAAAATATATTTATGGGTGACCGATTATTGTCCCTTTCCCTACAAGCAGCATGACTTAAATTGTTAATAAACAATTTAATTTCTTTATCCACTAGAAAGTTTGGAAAATGATTATTTATCAGTACCTGTTTTATGTTTCTTAATTCACTGTAGAAGATTGTTTTACTAGACGAAATCATTTTTGCCCGTTGGATAAGGTTTTTTATTATTGCTACCTTATAACGAAATGGGCATTCACTTCTATAATTTAGGATACATGAGTTAAGAGATGTGGGCTTTTTAAACACTGAAGTAATAAATTCATCATTGTTGGAATCAATATTGACGTCTAAAAATGGGATCTTGTTATTTATGTTGAGCTCATAAGTAAAGTTAAGGACGGAGATAGTTTGAAATGTGCATCTTAAATCCTCTATCTCTTTGATATTATCGGCAAGTATAAATACATCATCAACGTATCTAACATAAATGTAAGGCTTTTTTGTAGAGTTGAATATTTTATTTTCCAGTATATATGTAAATCTGTCTATGTGTCTGTCTCCATATTTTCAAACTCTATCCACTCCAAAACTAAAAATCAAAGAACGGTACTTGGGGTCTAAAATAATTGGATATTTTATCGATCATCCTTTTATTGGTCTTTAGTCGGTTAAAAAATTTACAAAGGGGCAAAAATTAGTAAAAATTGAATAAAATCGTTATACATTTGCTACATTCATCTTTATTTTTATTTTAAATTTTTGGACAGTTAATTTGTTACAGTGTGACATTCACCAGCTTTGAATGCTGTGATTTCGGTTTCGATATTACCTGATGGCACACAAATACATTTTT